>NW_022610394.1:0-31589 GCF_000309985.2 Brassica rapa | reverse complement strand
GATCTATCTGGTTCTAAGTCAAGGGGTGGTTGGTTGAATGACTTAGGATACGGTAGGTAGGTTCATACGTTTTATGATTATGTTGACTGAGGTTTATCTAAGTTCTAGAACCAAGCCCAAGCATTGTAGAATCAATCCGTTCTATTCTTTCTCGGTTATGATTAATGCTTATCTAGTTTGTGGTTCATCAGGAACTAAGGGGTTCTGGTCAAGCCAAGGAGCCGTGAAGGCTTGGTCAGTGAGAGGCGTGTAACGTGTGGTTAGATGATGCTAGGATGAACTAGTGATTGTCTATGAGACTGTGAAGAAGTTGTGTATTGAATCTCATGTTTCTAAGTAATACAAAGTTTTATACATTATTATTCCGCTGTGCATCTATTCCCTTTTGCTTATGAACCTCATATTCGAATATGACTTAGTAAAGAAAAGACTTAGAATTAATCAGACAAGCAAAGAAATTAATAAGTAAGCATTTGTATCCAGTTGGGTCGAGAGACCAGGAACGGGTCTTACAAGTTGGTATCAGAGCATGCTTGATTCTAGGATAGGTGGGTTATGTAGTCCCACAACACACACACGCAGCCAGCTGATTATGGTCTCACGGTGAGGTTTGATTGCTTAGTCTAGGGATTGTTTTGTTCTGTTTATGGTTAGTATGTTTTTGTGTACTAACATTGTCTGAATCCTTAGGCTGGAAAAAGCAAATCGGGAAAGTCCGAAGAAGTAAAGAATGGCCGGTCAGTCTAGCTAAGTGGCCATGGACGGAACTAATCTGTCCGGTTTGCAAACCGATCCAGCCGCGGCTAACGCTGAAGATGTGTTGCCAACTGATCAGGCTAACCTTACGGGGACGCAACGGGATGGTCAGGAACATCAGGAGAGTGATGAGGAAGTGGAATCCTCGAACGCTAACCGTGATGGTGGCCAGCGTGAGAAAGTGGCCAATGGTACGGCCAATGTAACCGCAACACTGTCCAAAGAGGACTTGTTAGAGGCCATGAAGGTAATGGGGACTCAGGTGGCGGCTATGGCCCAACTGTTCACGCGCATTAGTGAACTCCTCGGTTGGCCAAGCTATGCATGTGGCTACGACCGCCCCCAACACCAATGGTCCAGTTGTGGAAACGGTCGAGGTGATCGAGATTGATCCACCAGAAAGGACTGGGAAAAAGGTGGACTATCTGAGTTTGCTTCAGCACATCTCCCGTCTAGGGACGAAGCATTTCTCAGGAAGCACCGATCCTATTGAGGCAGACGAGTGGAGGAGTAGGCTAGTCCAAAACTTCAGCTCAACTCGTTGTCCCGAGGATTACAAGAGAGACATTGCGGTTCACTTCCTGGAAGGGGACGCGCATAATTGGTGGCTGGCTGTGAACAAGCGCACCAATGGAAGTCTCCAGAGTTTTGCGGATTTTGAAGATGAATTCAACCGCAAATACTTTCCTGCAGAGGCTTGGGACCGTCTGGAACGTAGATTCCTAGACCTTACCCAAGGCCGCAGGGCCGTACGTGAGTACGAAGAGGAGTTCAACCGGCTCCGACGGTTTGTTGGAAGGGAACTTGAGGACGAGACAGTCCAGGTTTGTCGGTTCATTCGAGGCTTAAGGCCGGAGCTGAGAACCCACTGTTCGATCCGCACCTTCAGCACCGTCGGAGAGCTGGTTGAACGTGTAGCTCTTTTGGAGTCTAACTTGGCCGAAGAAGCCAAGCTTAAGACGAAGTCGCAGTCTGTCCCGACGGGTAAGACTAACGACCGAAAGAGGAAGTGGGACCAGGTTGACGGAGGCAAGGCCTCTAGTGGACGACCTGAATGTCCCAAGTGTGGTAAGAACCATCCAGGTGAATGCTGGAAAGCCATGGGGCTTGTGTGAGATGTGGCAGCTTGGATCATTCCATCCGAGATTGCACTCGACCAAGCCGGACTCAGGGCCAATCCAGTGGCAGCGGCTCTCGGACTTGTTTCCATTGCGGCCAAAGCGGACACTTCCAAAGTGAATGCCCTAAGCGGCAAGGAGGACAAGGGAAGGGTCGTGGAGACACGGGAAAGTCGACCCAGAGCAGGCCGACCACAACACCAAGGGTGTATGAGCTGTCCCGAGAGGACGGTGCTTCTGGATCGTTTGATTCGATCTCTGGTAATTTCTGAATTTATCTGTTACATTCAATAGAATGCTTGGTCTGGAACCTAAAGTGGCTAGGGGATTCTGATGTGGGTCTCTTATAGGGACCCTCATGATTGGTGGTGTTGAAACCCACGTACTTTTCGACACAGGGGCTACACATAGTTTTGTGAGCCCGGAACTGGTCGGAAAGGGTCTGTTTGTCTGCCCTGTTCTGGGGATAATTCGAGACTAGTGAGGGCGGCCGGTGGGCAAATCATGCACTCACTAGGGCTCATGACTAATATCCCGGTAATGATCCAGGAGAAAAATCTGCCTGTAGATCTGATTGTGTTGCGCCTACAGAATCATGATGTGATCCTAGGCATGGATTGGTTGGGAAAGTATCGGGCCACTCTCTACTGCCACAGAGGATGTGTACGGTTGGAGACTGGACCTCACCCGATCCAGTACCAAAGTCTGAATATGAGTCCGGCTCTGGATAGAGTAGTGGTGTCAGCAATCCGAGCAGAACGGATGCTTAGACAGGGTTGTGAAGCATATTTGACCACAATTACCACTATGGAGCACGGCAGGTCTGATGATCAGAAAGATCTATCTGAGGACCCGTTGGTGTCTGAGTTCCCAGATGTGTTCCGTTCGCTACAGGGTGTCCCCCCTGATAGGTCGGATCCATTTACGATTGAACTAGAACCAGGTACAGCTCTGCTGTCCAAGAGTCCGTATCGAATGGCTCCGGCCGAGATGGCCGAGCTAAAGAAGCAATTAGAAGAATTGCTGGACAAGGGGTTCATACGTCCAAGTAGCTCTCCTTGGGGTGCACCAGTCCTCTTTGTGAAAAAGAAGGATGGTAGCATGCGTCTGTGTATTGACTATCGAGGGTTGAACTGGGTTACTGTGAAGAACAAGTACCCGTTGCCCAGAATAGACGAGTTGTTGGATCAACTCAAAGGAGCCAAGTGGTTTTCTAAGATTGATATGGCCTCAGGGTATCATCAGATCCCTATAGAGCCAAACGATATTAGAAAGACAGCATTCCGGACCAGGTACGGCCACTACGAGTTTGTGGTTATGCCATTCGGTCTGACCAATGCGCCTGCTGCATTCATGAAAATGATGAACAGTGTGTTCCGAGACTTCCTGGACGAATCAGTGATCATCTTCATTGATGATATCCTGATTTACTCCAAGGATGAGGAATCTCATCGGAAACACCTGAGAGCCGTGCTGGAACGTTTACGGGAACGCAAGCTCTATGCAAAACTCAGTAAATGTAGTTTTTGGCAGAAGAGCATTGGGTTTCTCGGCCACATTGTGTCCGGTGAGGGCGTCTTGGTGGATCCAGAGAAGATCAGGGCAATCAAGGATTGGCCTCGACCACACAGTGCCACGGAAGTCAGAAGCTTCCTAGGGCTGGCAGGTTATTATAGAAAGTTTGTGAAAGGATTCGCAAGCTTGGCTCAGCCTATGACACGGTTGACCGGGAAGGACGTTAAGTTCACATGGTCTGAGGAGTGTGGGAAATGTTTTTCCGCGCTTAAGAAAAAGCTGACTAGCGCACCCATTTTGGTTCTTCCAGAGGCTGACCAACCCTATGAAGTTTATACGGACGCGTCCATAACAGGACTAGGTTGCGTATTAACCCAGCATGGGAAGGTCATCGCCTATCCGTCAAGGCAGTTGAGAAAACATGAGGGAAATTACCCCACCCATGACCTTGAAATGGCTGCAGTAGTGTTCGCCTTAAAGATTTGGCGATCATACTTGTATGGTGCCAAGGTTCAGATACTTACGGACCATAAGAGTCTTAAGTATATATTCACCCAGCCTGAGTTAAACTTAAGGCAGAGAAGGTGGATGGAGTTTGTAGCTGATTACGATCTGGATATCACCAATCATCCGGGAAAGGCTAATATGGTCGCAGATGCCTTGAGCCGGAGAAGGGCCGACGTATCAGCCGAACGAGAAGCGGACGACCTGGATGGTACGGTTCGTGCCCTACGGTTGAACGCATCAACCAAAGAGTCTGAACCACTCGGATTAGAGGCGGTCAATCAGGCCGACCTGCTTACCCGAATTCGGTTGGCTCAAGGTCAGGACGAGAACCTGAACAAGGTTGCTCAGAATGATAGGACGGAGTACCAAACTGCAAAGGATGGTACCATCCTAGTAAACGGTTGGATCAATGTTCCTAATGATAGAAGTCTAAAGGAAGAGATTATGAGGGAGGCTAATAAGTCCAGATTCTCGGTTCATCCTGGTGCGACCAAGATGTACCAGAACCTTAAGAAGTTCTATCATTGGATCCGTATGAAGGCAGATGTCGCGGAGTGGGTGGCCAAGTGTTCCACTTGCCAACTCATCAAAGCAGAACATCAAGTGCCTAGTGGGTTATTGCAAAGCTTGCCTATTCCGGAATGGAAATGGGATCACATCACAATGGACTTTGTGACTGGGTTCCCTACCACGAGGAGTAAGAAAGATGCGGTTTGGGTTGTGGTTGATCGCCTGACCAAATCAGCACACTTCCTGGCTATCAAAAAGTCGGATGAGGTAGATCAGATTGTACATAAGTACATTGATGAGATCGTCCGACTACATGGTGTGCCGGCAAGCATAGTTTCAGATAGGGATTCAAGGTTCACATCTTACTTCTGGAGGGCTTTCCAAAAGGCTTTAGGAACAAGAGTGAACATGTGTACAGCCTATCACCCACAGACGGATGGACAGTCTGAACGAACGATCCAGACATTGGAAGATATGTTGCGAGCAAGTGTTCTAGACTGGGGTGATTCCTGGGAGAAACATCTACCTCTGGTAGAATTTGCTTACAACAATAGCTTCCATAGTAGTATTTGCATGTCGCCATACGAAGCTCTGTATGGGCATCAATGCAGGACACCCTTATGCTGAACCCAAGTTGGGGAACGCAGCATGATTGGTCCGGAGATTTTCGAAGAGACAACCGACAAGATCAAGTTCTTGAGGGACAAGATGAGACAGGCACAAGACCGCCAAAAGAACTATGCAGATCAAAGAAGGAAAGATCTCGAGTTTCAAGTAGGTGAGTTGGTGTATCTAAAAATGATTTCCTTCAAAGGACGAGTCCGGATTTCTGGAAGACGGAAGTTAAAACCAAGATACTTGGGGGTGTTCAAGGTCATTGAAAGAGTTGGGATGGTGGCCTACAAGTTGGACTTGCCGGCCAAGATGGACGCATTTCATAATGTGTTCCACGTCTCCCAACTTCGGAAATGTTTGACGGACCAAGACATCGCTCTTCCTGCCATTCCAGACGATCTTGGTAAGAACCTAACCTTGGAAACGAGGCCAGTTCGAATCATAGATAGGATGGAAAAAGCAATAAGGAAGAAGACGGTCCAGATGGTCAAGGTCGTCTGGGACAGTAATGGTCAGGATATAATCACTTGGGAAACCGAAGCTAGAATGATATCAGAGTACCCAGAGTGGTTGGATCAGTTTTTTCCGAGGAAGCATTCGATTCGGATTCAAGGACGAATCCATCCCAAGGGGGGAGACTTGTCACGCCCCCAATCCTGAATAGGATTGTTGGGACGGCCATGGTTCTAGGAAACGTGCAAGCCAGTCTTAGGACATCAAGGCAAGCATTCCAAGGTCAAGAAAGAAGGTTAAGGACATAAGGAAACTTAGACTTAACCTTATACAAGCTAAGAGACAGCTAGGACGAGTAAGACGGTAACTGGACAGAGTGGACGAGTAGCTCGGCCAGCTCAATGAAGCTAGGTTAAGTTCACTCCAGCTCAGTCCCTACTAAGTCAGCTCCACTAGCTGGACTACTAGCTCATTCAGCTGAGACAGCTGAGAGTCAGCTCATCTCAGCTAGACGGACTGTCCGGGCTTTAGGCCGATGGTCCGGGTCCAGGTCAGTGGCGGGCTGTGAGGTCCGGCCATGAGGCCATGGGCAGTTGCGTCTTTGGACAAGGCCGTGGGCTAAGTCCAGGAGGCCTGGGGCGTGGGTTGGGCTTGTTACCGACCCCAAACCCAATCAGAAAGGGCGAAGGGATGCAAGTGGCCGAAAGGGGACAAGCCTTGGCCGATGGTGCCCATTCGCTAGCAAGTCGTGCCTGTTCGTGGGGCAAGACTTACCCCCTCGTTTTCTATAAATATGGGGGCTCTCTGGTCGATTTCAATATCCAATTCCAGAGTAAAATACTCAGAGAAAAACATAGAGAGAAAGAAAGAGAGAAAGAGAGAGTTTCGGCCAAGAGAAAGGCCGATTGTGGTGGTGTTGTGTTCCGGCGACTCTGATCGTTGGAGAAGTAACTCCGGTCAAGAATGGGAGATCAAGACAAGGAGAAGAGCATGGAGAACCCAGACGTGGTTCACAAGGTATGTGATGGGCCGTGGCTCTATCAGACCGAACGGACGGTCCATGCGACCGCACCGCGGCTATGCTCGGTTCCTAAGTCCCATCCGGCTCTCCTTATCTGTTTCAATTTGTTTCTCTTCTCTTCTCTCTGGTTAAACACGAAAGGTTGTGTTGGTTGAGTCCAAGGGACACATCCCTAGACTTTGGCCGGACATAATCAAACCGCTAGCCTAGACACGGGTAGGTTAGTGGGATGATCCGATCGCACCAAGACTGGGCGGTTAGGACGAACGGTTGGGAATGACCCAAAGGGCACGAGTTGTCAAGAGTCATGAATGTCCAAGAGGAACGAATGGCCAAAGGGTACATGTTCCAAACGGTGTCTTTCGGGACAGGTTAGGACCGATCCTTATGGATCAGCCTATGGATTGTCTAGTTAAGACAAGGTCACGGTTTGTCTAAGCCAAGGTAGAGTCGCAAGGTCTGACCGGTTGCTAAGCCTTCCGGATTAGGGTTGAGGCTTACTCGGCCGATTGGATCCAGGCCTAAGGCCGGATCAGGTAAGGGAGTCCGTTGGGCCATTGAGCCGGACTCCATTGGCCGGTCGCACCTAGATTCTATCTGGTTAGACGGATTTGTCTTTGGGGACGATCCGGATCTGTTCGTGTGTTCTGTTTATCGATTCTGGACGATCTATCTGATTCTAAGTGAAGGGGTGGTTGGTTGAATGACTTAGGATACGGTAGGTAGGTTCATACGTTTTATGATTATGTTGACTGAGGTTTATCTAAGTTCTAGGAACCATGCCAAGCATTGTAGAATCAATCCGTTCTATTCTCGGTTATGATTAATGCTTATCTGGTTGTGGTTTAAGGAACTAAGGATGGATTTGGTCAAGCCAAGGAGCCGTGAAGGCTCGCTCAGTGAGAGGCTCTGTAACGTGTGGTTAGATGATGCTAGGAATGAACTAGTGATTGTCTATGAGACTGTTAAGAAGTTGTGTATTGAATCTCATGTTTCTAAGTAATACAAAGTGTATACATTATTATTCCGCTGTGCAATCTATCCCTTTGTTTATGAACCTCATATTCGAATATGACTTAGTAAAGAAAAGACTTAGAATGAATCAGACAAGCAAAGAAATTAATAAGTAAGCATTCGTATCCAGTTAGGTTGAGAGACCAGGAACGGGTCTTACAGGACATCCGTGGATGTCCGCCAGCACACACAGGACGTCTGTGGCTGTCCGTGTGTGTCCGTCTGTGTCCATGTGTGTCCGTCAGCACAGCACACACAGGACGTCTGTGGCTGTCCGTGTGTGTCCGTCAGCACACACAGGACGTCCGTGGCTGTCTGTGTGTGTCCGTCTGTGTCCGTCAGCACACACAGGACGTCCGTGGCTGTCCCTCAGTACACATATCCGCACGTTGGTCCTTGGACTCAGCACTCTGGCCCTTCCCGTGGACTGTTTGGGTGATTTTATCCCACGTGGGCTGTCTGTTCAGTACACACAGGACGTCCGTGGGTGTCCGCCAGCACACACAGGACGTCCGTGTGTGTCCGTGTGTGTCCGACTGTGTCCGTCTGTGTCCGTCAGCACAAACAGGACGTCCGTGGCTGTCCCTCAGTACACATATCAGCACGTTGGTCCTTGGACTCAGCATGCTGGCCCTTCCTGTGGACTGTTTGGGTGATTTTGTCCCAAGTGGGCTGTCTGTTCAGTACTCACAGGACGTCCATGGGTGTCCGCCAGCACACACAGGACGTCTGGGGTTGTTTGTGGCTGTCTGTCAGCACACACAGGACATCCGTGTGTGTCCGTGTGTGTCTGTCAGCACACACAGGACGTTCGTGGGTGTCGGTCAGCACACACAGGACGTTCGTGTGTGTCCGTAAGCATACACATGACGTCCGTGGCTGTACGTGTGTGTCCGTCATCACACACATGACGTCTGTGGCTGTCCATCAGTACACATATCACCACGTTGGTCCTTGGACTCTGCACGCTGGCCCTTCCCGTGGACTGTTTGGGTGATTTTGGCCCACGTGGGCTATCAGTTCAGTACACACATGACGTCCGTGGGTGTCCGCCAGCACACACAGGACGCCCGTGGCGGTCCATGTGTGTCCGCCAGCACACACAGGACGCCCGTGGCGGTCCATGTGTGTCCGTGTGTGTCCGTCAGCACACACAGGATGTATGTGGCTGTCCATCAGTATACATATCAGCACGCTGGTCCTTGGACTCAGCACGCTGGCCCTTCCCGTGGACTGTTTGGGTAATTTTGGCTCACGTGGGCTGTCTGTTCAGTACACACAGGACGTCTGTGGCTGTCCACCAGCACACACAGGACGTCCGTGGCAATCCGTGTGTGTCCGTGTGTGTCCGTCAGCACACATAGGACGTCCGTGGCTGTCCATCAGTACACATATCAGCACGCTGGCCCTTCCCGTGGACTGTTTGGGTTATTTTGGCCCACGTGCGCTGTCTGTTCAGTACAGACAGGACGTTTGTGGTGTCCGTCAGCACACATAGGACGTCCGTGTGTGTCCGTCAGCACACACAGGACGTTCGTGGCTGTGCGTGTGTGTCTGTGTGTGTCTGTCAGCACACACATGACGTCTGTGGCTGTCCATCAGTACACATATCAGCATGTTCGGGTAATTTTGGCCCCCATGGGCTGTCTGTTCAGTACACACAGGACATCCCTGGGTGTCCGCCAGCACACACAGGACGTCCGTGGCTGTCCGTGTGTGTCCGCCTGTGTCCGTCAGCACACACAGGACGTCCGTGGCTGTCCCTCAGTACACATATCAGCACGTTGGTCCTTGGACTCAGCACGCTGGCCCTTCCCGTGGACTGTTTGGGTGATTTTATCCCAAGTGGGCTGTCTGTTCAGTACACAAAGGACGTCCATGAGTGTCCGCCAGCACACACAGGACGTCTGGGGCTGTTTGTGGCTGTCTGTCAGCACACACAGGATATCCGTGTGTGTCTGTCAGCACACACAGGACGTTCGTGGGTGTCGGTCAGCACCAACATGACGTTCGTGTGTGTCCGTAAGCATACACATGACGTCGGTGCCTGTACGTGTGTGTCCGTCAGCACACACATGACGTTTGTGGCTGTCCATCAGTACACATATCAGCCCGTTGGTCCTTGGACTCTGCACGCTGGCCCTTCCCGTGGACTGTTTGGGTGATTTTGGCCCACGTGGGCTATCTGTTCAGTACACACAGGACGTCCGTGGGTGTCCACCAGCACACACAGGACGTCCGTGGCGGTCCGTGTGTGTCCGTCAGCACACACAGGACGTCCGTGGCTGTCCATCAGTATACATATCAGCACGCTGGTCCTTGGACTCAGCACGCTGGCCCTTCCCGTGGACTGTTTGGGTGATTTTGGCCCATGTGGGCTGTCTGTTCAGTAGACACAGGATGTCTGTTGGTGTCCGTGAGCACACACACGACGTCCGTGTGTGTCCGTCAGCACACACAGGACATTCGTGGCTGTGGTGTGTGTCCGTGTGTGTCTGTCAGCACACACATGACGTCTGTGGCTGTCCATCAGTACACATATCAGCACGTTGGTCCTTTGACTCCGCACGCTGACCCTTCCTGTGGACTGTTCGGGTAGTTTTGGCTCTTGTGGGCTGTCTGTTCAGTACTCACATGACGTCCGTGGGTGTCCGCCAACACACACAGGACGTCCGTGGCTGTCCGTGTGTGTCCATCTGTGTCCGTCAGCACACACAGGACGTCCGTGGCTGTCCCTCAGTACACATATCAGCACGTTGGTCCTTGGACTCAGCACGGTGGCCCTTCCCGTGGACTGTTTGGGTGATTTTATCCCACGTGGGCTGTCTGTTCAGTACACACAGGACGTCCGTGGGTGTCCGCCAGCACACACAGGACGTCTGTGGCTGTTTGTGGCTGTCCGTCAGCACACACAGGACGGCCGTGTGTGTCCGTGTGTGTCTGTCAGCACACACAGGACGTCTGTGGGTGTCCGTCAGCACACACAGGACGTCCGTGTGTGTCCGTCAGCATACACAGGACGTCCGTGGCTGTCCGTGTGTGTCCGTCAGCACACACAGGACGTTCGTTGTTGTCCATCAGTACACATATCAGCACGTTGGTCCTTGGACTCTGCACGCTGGCCCTTCCTGTGGACTGTTTGGGTGATTTTGGCCCACTTGGGCTATATGTTCAGTACACACAGGATGTCCGTGGGTGTCCGCCAGCACACACAGGACGTCTGTGGCTGTCATTGTGTGTCTGTGTGTGTCCGTCAGCACACACAGGACGTCCGTGGCTGTCCATCAGTAAACATATCAGCACGTTGGTCCTTGGACTCAGCACCCTTACCCTTCCAGTGGACTGTTCGGGTGATTTAGGCCCACGTGGGCTGTCTGTTCAGTATACACAGGACGTCCGTGGGTGTCCGTCAGCACACACAGGACGTCCGTGTGTGTCAGTCAGCACACACAGGACGTTCGTGGCTGTGCGTGTGTGTCCGGGTGTGTCCGTCAGCACACACATGACGTCCGTGGCTGTCCATCAGTACACATATCAGCACGTTGGTCCTTTGACTCCGCACGCTGACCCTTCCTGTGGACTGTTCGGCTGATTTTGGCCCTCGTGGGCTGTCTTTTCAGTACACACAGGACGTCTGTGGGTCTCCGCCAGCACACACAGGACGTCCGTGGCGGTCCGTGTGTGTCCGTGTGTGTCCGTCAGCACACACAGGACGTTCGTTGTTGTCCATCAGTACACATATCAGCACGTTGGTCCTTGGACTCTGCACGCTGGCCCTTCCCGTGGACTGTTTGGGTGATTTTGGCCGACGTGGGCTATCTGTTCAGTACACACAGGATGTCCGTGGGTGTCTGCCAGCACACACAGGACGTCCGTGGCTGTCCTTGTGTGTCCGTGTGTGTCCGTCAGCACACACAGGACGTCCGTGGCTGTCCATCAGTAAACATATCAGCACGTTGGTCCTTGGACTCAGCACCCTTACCCTTCCAGTGGACTGTTCGGGTGATTTAGGCCCACGTGGGCTGTCTGTTCAGTATACACAGGACGTCCGTGGGTGTCCGTCAGCACACACAGAACGTCCGTGTGTGTCAGTCAGCACACACAAGACGTCCGTGGCTGTCCTTGTGTGTCCGTGTGTGTCCGTCAGCACACACAGGACGTCCGTGGCTGTCCATCAGTAAACATATCAGCACGTTGGTCCTTGGACTCAGCACCCTTACCCTTCCAGTGGACTGTTCGGGTGATTTAGGCCCACGTGGGCTGTCTGTTCAGTATACACATGACGTCTGTGGGTGTCCGTCAGCACACACAGGACGTCCGTTTGTGTCAGTCAGCACACAGAGGACGTTCGTGGCTGTGCGTGTGTGTCCGGGTGTGTCCGTCAGCACACACATGACGTCCGTGGCTGTCCATCAATACACATATCAGCACGTTGGTCCTTTTACTCCGCACGCTGACCCTTCCTGTGGACTGTTTGGCTGATTTTGGCCCTCGGGGGCTGTCTGTTCAGTACACACAGGACGTCTGTGGGTCTCCGCCAGCACACACAGGACGTCCGTGGCTGTTTGTGGCTGTCTGTCAGCACACACAGGACATCCGTGTGTGTCTGTCAGCACACACAGGACGTTCGTGGGTGTCGGTCAGCACACACAGGACGTTCGTGTGTGTCCGTAAGCATACACATGACTTCCGTGGCTGTACGTGTGTGTCCGTCAGCAGACACAGGACGTCTGTGGCTGTCCATCAGTACACATATCAGCACGTTGGTCCTTGGACTCTGCACGCTGGCCCTTCCCGTGGACTGTTTGGGTGATTTTGGCCCACGTGGGCTATCAGTTCAGTACACACAGGACGTCCGTGGGTGTCCGCCAGCACACACAGGACGTCCGTGGTGGTCCGTGGGTGTCCGTGTGTGTCCGTCAGCACACACAAGACGTCTGTGGCTGTCCATCAGTATACATATCAGCACGCTGGCCCTTCCCGTGGACTGTTTGGGTGATTTTGGCTCACGTGGGCTGTCTGTTCAGTACACACAGGACATCTGTGGGTGTCCACCAGCACACACAGGACGTCCGTGGCAATCCGTGTGTTTCCGTGTGTGTCCGTCAGCACACACAGGACGTCCGTGGCTGTCCATCAGTACACATATCAGCACGCTGGTCCTTGGACTCAGCACGCTGGCCCTTCCCGTGGACTGTTTGGGTTATTTTGGCCCACGTGCGCTGTCTGTTCAGTACAGACAGGACGTTTGTGGGTGTCCGTCAGCACACATAGGACGTCTGTGTGTGTCCGTCAGCACACACAGGACGTTCGTGGCTGTGCGTGTGTGTCCGTGTGTGTCTGTCAGCACACACATGACGCCTGTGGCTGTCCATCAGTACACATATTAGCATGTTCGGGTAATTTTGGCCCCCGTGGGCTGTCTGTTCAGTACACACAGGACGTCCCTGGGTGTCCGCCATCACACACAGGACGTCCCTGGCTGTCCGTGTGTGTCCGTCTGTGTCCGTCAGCACACATAGGACGTCCGTGGCTGTCCCTCAGTACACATATCAGCACGTTGGTCCTTGGACTCAGCACGCTGGCCCTTCCCGTGGACTGTTTGGGTGATTTTATCCCAAGTGGGCTGTCTGTTCAGTACACACAGGACGTCCATGAGTGACCGCCAGCACACACATGACGTCCGGGGCTGTTTGTGGCTGTCTGTCAGCATACACAGGACATTCGTGTGTGTCTGTCAGCACACACAGGACGTTCGTGGGTGTCGGTCAGCACCAACAGGACGTTCGTGTGTGTCCGTCAGCACACACAGGACGTCTGTGGCTGTCCATCAGTACACATATCAGCCCGTTGGTCCTTGGACTCTGCACGCTGGCCCTTCCCGTGGCTGTTTGGGTGATTTTGGCCTACGTGGGCTATCTGTTCAGTACACACAGGACATCCGTGGGTGTCCACCAGTACACACAGGACGTCCATGGCGGTCCGTGTGTGTCCGTCAGCACACACAGGACGTCCGTGGCTGTCCATCAGTATACATATCAGCACGCTGGTCCTTGGACTCAGCACGCTGGCCCTTCCCGTGGACTGTTTGGGTGATTTTGCCCATGTGGGCTGTCTGTTCAGTACACACAGGATGTCTGTTGTTGTCCATCAGCACACACAGGACGTCCGTGTGTGTCCGTCAGCAAACACAGGACATTCGTGGCTGCGCGTGTGTGTCTGTCAGCACACACATGACGTCTGTGGCTGTCCATCAGTACACATATCAGCACGTTGGTCCTTTGACTCCGCATGCTGACCCTTCCTGTGGACTGTTCGGGTACTTTTGGCTCTCGTGGGCTGTCTGTTCAGTACACACATGACGTCCGCGGGTGTCCGCCAACACACACAAGACGTCTGTGGCTGTCCGTGTGTGTCCATCTGTGTCCGTCAGCACACACAGGACGTCCGTGGCTGTCCCTCAGTACACATATCAGCACGTTGGTCCTTGGACTCAGCACGGTGGCCCTTCCCGTGGACTGTTTGGGTGATTTTATCCCACGTGGGCTGTCTGTTCAGTACACACAGGACGTCCGTGGGTGTCCGCCAGCACACACAGGACGTCCGTGGCTGTTTGTGGCTGTCCGTTAGCACACACAGGACGGCCGTGTGTGTCCGTGTGTGTCTGTCAGCACACACAGGACGTCTGTGGGTGTCCGTCAGCACACACAGGACGTCCGTGTGTGTCCGTCAGCATACACAGGACGTCCGTGGCTGTCCGTGTGTGTCCGTCAGCACACACAGGACGTTCGTTGTTGTCCATCAGTACACATATCAGCACGTTGGTCCTTGGACTCTGCACGCTGGCCCTTCCCGTGGACTGTTTGGGTGATTTTGGCCCACGTGGGCTATCTGTTCAGTACACACAGGATGTCCGTGGGTGTCCGCCAGCACACACAGGACGTCCGTGGCTGTCCTTGTGTGTCCGTGTGTGTCCGTCAGCCCACACAGGACGTCCGTGGCTGTCCATCAGTAAACATATCAGCACGTTGGTCCTTGGACTCAGCACCCTTACCCTTCCAGTGGACTGTTCGGGTGATTTAGGCCCACGTGGGCTGTCTGTTCAGTACACACAGGACGTCCCTGGGTGTCCGCCATCACACACAGGACGTCCCTGGCTGTCCGTGTGTGTCCGTCTGTGTCCGTCAGCACACACAGGACGTCCGTGGCTGTCCCTCAGTACACATATCAGCACGTTGGTCCTTGGACTCAGCACGCTGGCCCTTCCCGTGGACTGTTTGGGTGATTTTATATCCCAAGTGGGCTGTCTGTTCAGTACACACAGGACGTCCATGAGTGACCGCCAGCACACACAGGACGTCCGGGGCTGTTTGTGGCTGTCTGTCAGCATACACAGGAAATCCGTGTGTGTCTGTCAGCACACACAGGACGTTCGTGGGTGTCGGTCAGCACCAACAGGACGTTCGTGTGTGTCCGTCAGCACACACAGGACGTCTGTGGCTGTCCATCAGTACACATATCAGCCCGTTGGTCCTTGGACTCTGCACGCTGGCCCTTCCCGTGGCTGTTTGGGTGATTTTGGCCTACGTGGGCTATCTGTTCAGTACACACAGGACATCTGTGGGTGTCCACCAGCACACACAGGACGTCCATGGTGGTCCGTGTGTGTCCGTCAGCACACACAGGACGTCCGTGGCTGTCCATTAGTATACATATCAGCACGCTGGTCCTTGGACTCAGCACGCTGGCCCTTCCCGTGGACTGTTTGGGTGATTTTGGCCCATGTGGGCTGTCTGTTCAGTACACACAGGATGTCTGTTGTTGTCCGTGAGCACACACAAGACGTCCGTGTGTGTCCGTCAGCAAACACAAGACATTCGTGGCTGCGCGTGTGTGTCTGTGTGTGTCTGTCAGCACACACATGACGTCTGTGGCTGTCCATCAGTACACATATCAGCACGTTGGTCCTTTGACTCCGCACGCTGACCCTTCCTGTGGACTGTTCGGGTAGTTTTGGCTCTCGTGGGCTGTCTGTTCAGTACACACATGACGTCCGCGGGTGTCCGCCAACACACACAGGACGTCTGTGGCTGTCCGTGTGTGTCCATCTGTGTCCGTCAGCACACACAGGACGTCCGTGGCTGTCCCTCAGTACACATATCAGCACGTTGGTCCTTGGACTCAGCACGGTGGCCCTTCCCGTGGACTGTTTGGGTGATTTTATCCCACGTGGGCTGGCTGTTCAGTACACACGGGACATCCGTGGGTGTCCGCCAGCACACACAGGACGTCCGTGGCTGTTTGTGGCTGTCCGTCAGCACACACAGGATGGCCGTGTGTGTCCGTGTGTGTCTGTCAGCACACACAGGACGTCCGTGGGTGTCCGTCAGCACACACAGGACGTCCGTGTGTGTCCGTCAGCATACACAGGACGTCCGTGGCTGTCCGTGTGTGTCCGTCAGCACACACAGGACGTTCGTTGTTGTCCATCAGTACACATATCAGCACGTTGGTCCTTGGACTCTGCACGCTGGCCCTTCCCGTGGACTGTTTGGGTGATTTTGGCCCACGTGGGCTATCTGTTCAGTACACACAGGATGTCCGTGGGTGTCCGCCAGCACACACAGGACGTCCGTGGCTGTCCTTGTGTGTCCGTGTGTGTCCGTCAGCCCACACAGGACGTCCGTGGCTGTCCATCAGTAAACATATCAGCACGTTGGTCCTTGGACTCAGCACCCTTACCCTTCCAGTGGACTGTTCGGGTGATTTAGGCCCACGTGGGCTGTCTGTTCAGTATACACAGGACGTCCGTGGGTGTCCGTCAGCACACACAGGACGTCCGTGTGTGTCAGTCAGCACACACAGGACGTTCGTGGCTGTGCGTGTGTGTCCGGGTGTGTCCGTCAGCACACACATGACGTCCGTGGCTGTCCATCAGTACACATATCAGCACGTTGGTCCTTTGACTCCGCACGCTGACCCTTCTTGTGGACTGTTCGGCTGATTTTGGCCCTCGTGGGCTGTCTGTTCAGTACACACAGGACGTCTGTGGGTCTCCGCCAGCACACACAGGACGTCCGTGGCGGTTCGTGTGTGTCCGTGTGTGTCCGTCAGCACACACAGGACGTTCGTTGTTGTCCATCAGTACACATATCAGCACGTTGGTCCTTGGACTCTGCACGCTGGCCCTTCCCGTGGACTGTTTGGGTGATTTTGGCCCACGTGGGCTATCTGTTCAGTACACACAGGATGTCCGTGGGTGTCCGCCAGCACACACAGGACGTCCGTGGCTGTCCTTGTGTGTCCGTGTGTGTCCGTCAGTACACACAGGACGTCCGTGGCTGTCCATCAGTATACATATCAGCACGCTGGTCCTTGGACTCAGCACGCTGGCCCTTCCCGTGGACTGTTTGGGTGATTTTGGCCCATGTGGGCTGTCTGTTCAGTACACACAGGATGTCTGTTGTTGTCCGTGAGCACACACAGGACGTCCGTGTGTGTCCGTCAGCAAACACAGGACATTCGTGGCTGCGCGTGTGTGTCCGTGTGTGTCTGTCAGCACACACATGACGTCTGTGGCTGTCCATCAGTACACATATCAGCACGTTGGTCCTTTGACTCCGCACGCTGACCCTTCCTGTGGACTGTTCCAGAAAGCCCAAGATCTCGAGAAATTGTCAAGGAAATTGGAAGTTATGATCAATTTCCCAAAACCGGCCAAACCAGCTCTACACTTGCCTTATTTGGAAGATCCGGGTTTCACATCGAACCAACCTCAAGAATGGCAACCAGGAGACCTTCTAAGTCATTCAGAGGCACTCTACAACATCATAGGAAGCACCATGCCACACTGGATCAGGCGGATCCCAATCAAACCAAAAGATCAAGCCGGTTTGCATCAATTCGCCAAACCGACATCATTTAAGGAAAGTCTTCAACCAATTCAACTTGGTTCGACCCAGGGCTATCTATGGGAACCAGGAGATACTCTAGACCATTCAGAAGACATCCAAGACGTCCTCAGCTGGACCAGCACCCAGGAGATCAGGCGGATCTCTCTTCCCATCAACCTTCCATATTTGGCAACATCTACACTAAATGCTTTGGAGAAGTTTCTACAGATTTTTGCCCAAGACCAACGGCCATATTCTCTTTTACTGAGGCCAAGGAGTATTTCAGGAAGGCTTGAAGATCATGGCCACGTCCAGAAGCTATCAAGATACAAGTCTTCACAAGTTTCTCTTTGGAAGGAAGCAAATCAAGCCTAACGGCTATATTCCATGGAGTCATCAAAGCCTTTGCTCCCAAGACTTTAAGTTCAAGTTATTTTGTTTCCTTTTATCATTTTATGACTGTTAGAGTCTGTCCTTGTCGAGCCTATAAAGCTCTAGTCTTTGCTTCATTGTAAATCACCCATTTTTTGAAAGTAATAAGAATTATTCAGTTTTCTTGTTTTCTTAAAAAACTATTGTTCTAAGTCTTTTGAGTTTGTGTGAAGCAGCTCCAAAGCACCTTGACTTATCAAGGCTCCTTTCCATAGAGTCTTGTGGCGTCCTCAATCCCCCATCCTTCCATTCCAATTCGTTTGCCAAGCTTGAGAGAGACATCAGTCCAGCAAGCAAAGCACCACCTCAATCCACTTCAATCATCAACTGATTAGGCTGAGAGTGTCTGAAGACCAGCAGCCTAATTCCATCCTATCTATCTTTATTTATCTTGTTTTATCATATTAGAAATCATATCTCATTTCTTTTTGCATTTGTTTTCAGGTTCATAACTTGCATTCTATCACATCGCCCATCCGATCATTTCTTGGGTCGACCCATCCAAGCTTCCATCATCCATCTTGCCCACCCTTAATCCCAGCCTGCAACATTTGGTATCAGAGCTTAAGCTCCTGAATCAGGTCCATTCTATCCTTGCATCATTCATCTTGTTTGCATTTGTTTTTCCATTTATAAATCAAAAAAAAAAAAACTGTTTTTGCATTTTTGTGTTCTTTGTTCATCATAAATTGAAAAGCCATAAAGAGTTGAGATAGGAGACGACCTGTTGTCTAGTTTGATTCATTTCATCCATAAAAAGAAAAGAAAAACGTGTTTGCATTCATTCCCCAGCTCCACTTTCCATTTTTAGATTTTGTGCATTCATTTCAAAAAAAAAAAAAGATCTGCATTTTCATAGTTGTTTCTTGCTTAAAAAAAATAAATAAATAAAAAGTCACACCATTTTTAATTTCGTGCATACCATATTTGTTTCATAAGTTTGTTATTTGCATTCAAAAAAAAAAAATCATTCAGCATAGTTTATATCATTTTGGGTTCAAGTATACATTTTAGTTTCCATTTCCGGTGTTTTTGCATTTCATCTTAAGAAAATTCAAAAAAAAATCAGTGTTAGTTTAATTTCCATATTTTCTTCCCATTTTTGTTTCTTTTCATACCATATTGTTTAATTTCGAAATTGCATTCAGAAAACCAAAAGAAAAATCATTTTAGTATAGTTACTTCATTTCGGTTCATAATTGCATATTTTCTCGGTTTAGTTAAATTGCATTTGTTTTATTTTGGTTAGACCAAAACTTTCCATACCTTCACTTTTTCTTCGAGATTGTTTTCAGGAAGCAATGGAGGAGGAGAGACACGGCCAAAACCTAAGGGCCACCTTGAGCCAACAGTCCGCAGCTCTACAAACGCTCCAAATTAAGATTGCTCAATTGGAGAAAAGAAATCAGGCACAAGGCCAACGTCCACATGAAGGAGAAAGGAGATTTGGAAATGTACCAGGGGCAGTCTATGTCGAGCCCAAGCCACCAGATCCTTCAAGGATCAATCAAACTCCAACTTCTAAAACCCACAACCCTTATGTTGTTAATTCTCGGTTTGATTATAACTCTTTTGCTGATAAAGTTGAACTCTTTAAATTTTCAGGAAAAAGAGGTTATCTAAGATGGGAGAGGAACCTTGATGAATGGTTTCACTACAACAACATCCTGAGGAAAGATAGGCTAGCTTATGCCATTGATCAACTAAAAGAGGATGCTTTTAAATGGTGGGTACAAGAAGAGGATGATAGATGGTTTTACAAGGAGCCAGCTATCAAAACGTGGAGAGCTCTTAAGGAAGTCATGAGGGATAGATTTGCACCAGATTATACAAGGTCTGAAATCCAGGAACTATATCCAAGGAGATATCCAACTCATGGTTCCAAAGAAGCAAGGAAAATTGTGGAACAAGAAGTTCAAAGAGTCTTGCCTAAAGAAGCCAACTTTCAGCCAAACCATGGGCACGCCATTGTCCACTGCTTAGAGCAGGAGAGTGACATCCCAAAGGTCAGGAAGATGAGTACAAGTGTCGGCCAAAACACTTTGATCAGGTCCAAAGACAAACCAGAGCAAGTTATTGTCCAAGTAAAGGCTAAGGTAAGTCCTATACATGATAAATCTTTTCATAAATCATCTACCACTTGTATGATGCACTTGTCTTTGTCCAAGAGTGTTATTACAGGTCTAAAGGAGCCTAGGTACATAGAAGAAGAGGCGCCAGGCACAAACCTTCCCATGGACCAGAAGGAAGCTCAAAGCACAAAGCAATCAAAGTTGCTTAATAAACAAAAACCAGTGATCCAAGTATCAAACCAAGGTAAGTGTCTAACACCACCTTTAGATACTGGTTTAAACATTTATATTCTTGGTACAGGGATACCAGATGAGAGCCATATGCTTACTGGAGTTCCAAGTGCCGAACCAGATCATGAGCTCAATCAAAATCCACACCATAAGTGGAAACCGAAATCTTAACAATGTACTGTTCAAGTGCCAAAATCTGAGGTAAAATTCACTTTAAACCAGAATGTTTTTATTGATTCTATGACAAGATTAATGCACTTGTCTTGTCCAAGGAAAAGTGAAATTGGTACAGGAAAGCAAGGTTACTACAAGGCAAACAAAGAACAAGAAGTTCTTACTGCCACATTTGACATTAAGGTTAATTGTTCTATGTTTTCTTCAGTTTATAAATCCCTATACTTTGGTATAATACACTTGTCTTTGCCAAGATGTTTTGATCCAGGGATAAGTCAAGAAGAACATAAAAACCGAGCTGAGCTATCACAAGAAGATGGTTATACCAACCAAGGTAAACATTTGCAAGAAAGACAGCCATCTAACCAAATCTGTCCAAAGAAGAATATCATTCTTCATCATGCTGATGCACCCAAGGTAAATTCGACCATAACAAATTCTGTTCATGAAATTCCAGTATCAGATATAATTCACTTGGTCTTTGTCCAGAATGTTGAAAACTTTTCAGGTTGCAAAGAAGAAAGCTTCAAAGAAATCCCACCGGATAATCTTTTGTTGCTAGGAGGATCAAACCCAAAGATGGTCAGAGCTGAGCCTGCTAGGAGTATGAAGGACCATCCACTGAAGAAGAGAAGCAATGCAAAAGTCCATAGCAGAGGCGTGATCCTATCCTATTTGCTGAAAGAAGAGCCACCTGATGAACAATCCATCCCCAAACCAAAACAATATCAAGGTAAGACCTTAGAATCTCAAAAGAGTATGAAAGCTGACTTGCTCTATCTTGGTGCAGGTTATACAGTTTCGAGGTCGAAACCTTTTCAAGGGGGAGGGAATGTTGCGGCCAGCAATTCAGCAGCTGAACCAGAGGTCGACCCAACACCCTACTCAACCAGCCAAGACGCCAACCAGGACATACATGCACTAAAAATGCCAAATCTTACAAAGCAGGAGGGTTTAAATCACGAGGATAATTTTTATGGATTCTAAACTCAAGAAGGAGTCCAGCCCAATTGGAATCTGCCCAAAATATTCACGGAGCAAGAAGTTATGAATTTTACAATTCAGAGGTTTCTCAGCCCGTCCATCTGCGAGTATGCGACTTTAGAAGAGGATTCAAGCCCAAAGAAGAAGCGGCCTGAACCAAAACCGATCATAGGAGTCAAGAGGAGTTTATTAGCTTTCCAGAAAGCCCAAGATCTCGAGAAATGGTCAAGGAAATTGGAAGATATGATCAATTTCCCAAAACCGGCCAAACCAGCTCTACACTTGCCTTATTTGGAAGATCCGGGTTTCACATCGAACCAACCTCAAGAATGGCAACCAGGAGACCTTCTAAGTCATTCAGAGGCACTCTACAACATCATAGGAAGCACCATGCCACACTGGATCAGGCGGATCCCAATCAAACCAAAAGATCAAGCCGGTTTGCATCAATTCGCCAAACCGACATCATTTAAGGAAAGTCTTCAACCAATTCAACTTGGTTCGACCCAGGGCTATCTATGGGAACCAGGAGATACTCTAGACCATTAAGAAGACATCCAAGACGTCCTTAGCTGGACCAGCACCCAGGAGATCAGGCGGATCTCTCTTCCCATCAACCTTCCATATTTGGTAACATCTACACTAAATGCTTTGGAGAAGTTTCTACAGATTTTTGCCCAAGACCAACGGCCATATTCTCTTTTACTGAGGCCAAGGAGTATTTCAGGAAGGCTTGAAGATCATGGCCACGTCCAGAAGCTATCAAGATACAAGTCTTCACAAGTTTCTCTTTTGGAAGGAAGCAAATCAAGCCTAACGGCTATATTCCATGGAGTCATCAAAGCCTTTGCTCCCAAGACTTTAAGTTCAAGTTATTTTGTTTCCTTTTATCATTTTATGACTGTTAGAGTCTGTCCTTGTCGAGCCTATAAAGCTCTAGTCTTTGCTTCATTGTAAATCACCCATTTTTTGAAAGTAATAAGAATTATTCAGTTTTCTAGTTTTCTTAAAAACTATTGTTCTATGTCTTTTGAGTTTGTGTGAAGCAGCTCCAAAGCACCTTGACTTATCAAGGCTCCTTTCCATAGAGTCTTTTGGCGTCCTCAATCCCCCATCCTTCCATTCCAATTCGTTTGCCAAGCTTGAGAGAGACATCAGTCCAGCAAGCAAAGCACCACCTCAATCCACTTCAATCATCAACTGATTTGGCTGAGACTGTCTGAAGACCAGCAGCCTAATTCCATCCTATCTATCTTTATTTATCTTGTTTAATCATATTAGAAATCATATCTCATTTGTTTTTGCATTTGTTTTCAGGTTCATAACTTGCATTCTATCACATCGCCCATCCGATCATCTCTTGGGTCGACCCATCCAAGCTTCCATCATCCATCTTGCCCACCCTTAATCCCAGCCTGCAACATCTGTGGCTGTCCATCAGTACACATATCAGCCCGTTGGTCCTTGGACTCTGCACGCTGGCCCTTCCCGTGGACTGTTTGGGTGATTTTGGCCCACGTGGGCTATCTGTTCAGTACACACAGGACGTCCGTGGGTGTCCACCAGCACACACAGGACGTCCGTGGCAGTCCATGTGTGTCCGTCAGCTCACACAGGACGTCCGTGGCTGTCCATCAGTATACATATCAGCACGCTGGTCCTTGGACTCAGCACGCTGGCCCTTCCCGTGGACTGTTTGGGTGATTTTGGCCCATGTGGGCTGTCTGTTCAGTACACACAGGATGTTTGTTGTTGTCCGTGAGCACACACAGGACGTCCGTGTGTGTCCGTCAGCAAACACAGGACATTCGTGGCTGCGCGTGTGTGTCCGTGTGTGTCTGTCAGCACACACATGACGTCTGTGGCTGTCCATCAGTACACATATCAGCACGTTGGTCCTTTGACTCCGCACGCTGACCCTTCCTGTGGACTGTTCGGGTAGTTTTGGCTCTCGTGGGCTGTCTGTTCAGTACACACATGACGTCCGCGGGTGTCCGCCAACACACACAGGACATCCGTGGCTGTCCGTGTGTGTCCATCTGTGTCCGTCAGCACACACAGGACGTCCGTGGCTGTCCCTCAGTACACATATCAGCACGTTGGTCCTTGGACTCAGCACGGTGGCCCTTCCCGTGGACTGTTTGGGTGATTTTATCCCACGTGGGCTGTCTGTTCAGTACACACGGGACGTCCGTGGGTGTCCGCCAGCACACACAGGACGTCCGTGGGTGTCCGCCAGCACACACAGGACGTCTGTGGCTGTTTGTGGCTGTCCGTCAGCACACACAGGACGGCCGTGTGTGTCCGTGTGTGTCTGTCAGCACACACAGGACGTCCGTGGGTGTCCGTCAGCACACATAGGACGTCCGTGGGTGTCCGTCAGCATACACAGGACGTCCGTGGCTGTCCGTGTGTGTCCGTCAGCACACACAGGACGTTCGTTGTTGTCCATCAGTACACATATCAGCACGTTGGTCCTTGGACTCTGCACGCTGGCCCTTCCCGTGGACTGTTTGGGTGATTCTGGCCCACGTGGGCTATCTGTTCAGTACACACAGGATGTCCGTGGGTGTCCGCCAGCACACACAGGACGTCCGTGGCTGTCCTTGTGTGTCCGTGTGTGTCCGTCAGCACACACAGGACGTCCGTGGCTGTCCATCAGTAAACATATCAGCACGTTGGTCCTTGGACTCAGCACCCTTACCCTTCCAGTGGACTGTTCGGGTGATTTAGGCCCACGTGGGCTGTCTGTTCAGTATACACAGGACGTCCGTGGGTGTCCGTCAGCACACACAGGACGTCCGTGTGTGTCAGTCAGCACACACGGGACGTCCGTGGCGGTTCGTGTGTGTCCGTGTGTGTCCGTCAGCACACACAGGACGTTCGTTGTTGTCCATCAGTACACATATCAGCACGTTGGTCCTTGGACTCTTCACGCTGGCCCTTCCCGTGGACTGTTTGGGTGATTTTGGCCCACGTGGGCTATCTGTTCAGTACACACAGGACGTCCGTGGGTGTCCACCAGCACACACAGGACGTCCGTGGCGGTCCGTGTGTGTCCGTCAGCACACACAGGACGTCTGTGGCTGTCCTTCAGTATACATATCAGCACGTTGGTCCTTTGACTCCGCACGCTGACCCTTCTTGTGGACTGTTCGGCTTATTTTGGCCCTCGTGGGCTGTCTGTTCAGTACACACATGTTGTAGGCACGGGTCGGAGGGTCGAACGGACGGACGGACGGACGGACGGATGGCCGTTCCGCGGTTCAGTCTTGCCTCGGATGGATGGTACTGGCCGGCTTATATCTTGCTTGTGTTCGAACCTGAAACAGATAGGAACCTTTAGTGAGTTTTCAACAGGAACAAGAACAGAAACTAGATATGATTCTTTTGGTTTTTTTATGGAATTGGTTGAATGAAATCTAAAACAAAAGATAGAGAAAGGAGTAGATTGGCGGATGGGATCTGCTGCTGGACGTATGTCTCTCTCAGCAAGATGCCTAGGTCGGACAGGAAGATAAGTATGGATCCGGCTCTTGCTGGACGTATGTCTCTCTCAAGATTCGGACAAGGAATGGAATGGATCGAAGGACGCCACAAAGAACAATGGATCGGCTCTTTGATATGTCACACGGCTGCTCTCAATGTTTCACACAACTGAAAGACTTAGGGTTTCTTTGCTAAAGCAAAAACGATTTCATAAAAGACTTAGCCGAAAAGTTGGCAACTACAAGGGTTTAAATAGATGTTCCTTACTGGACTTAAAGATTAAAAAGGCCTAGACAAATGGCCAAAGTCTTAACCGAAATAAAAATAAAGAAACAATAGACCGGTCGCGGTTTGAGATGTCCGGATCAGAACTCATAGTATGCTTGCTTGTTGCCTCATTAAAACCTTTCGGGAAAACCCAGTGGGACAAAACCTCGATAAGGAAAAAGAGTACAACACATACTACTCCTTCTGATGGTCGGCTATATCTCTGAACCGGAAGCAAGTTGGTTGGATGGATTGAGTATGAAGGTGGAAATGGTCAGGCCGGCTTCATTCTGGCCGATGGAGGAGAACTGGCTCGAATGGACAGGGTCTGGAACCTCTAGTGGTTCACCGGTGTCTTCCAGCTTCAAGTCAGACAACTCCTGGATCAATAGTTGCTTGAACCCGGTTTGTTCCTGTGCAAGCAACTCCTGGACAGCTTTGGCAAATCCAGCTCTTATAACTCTTGAACCGGACCTTGTGGTAGGGCCTTTGCGGATAATGGGAACCTCAGTCGTGGGTACTACAACATCCCCTCCCTCTTGAACAGGTTCTGTCCTCAGAACATCTCCGTCATCTGCAATATAAGGAGACAAGTCAGACACATTGAACGTTCGGGAAACTTGGAACTCACCTGGCAGTTCTAGCCGGTAGGCATTGTCATTGATCCGATCGAGCACTCGGAATGGTCCATCTCCCCGTGGGGATAATTTGCTCTTCCTCTCTTCCGGAAACCGTTCTGGCCTCATGTGGAGCCACACCCAGTCGCCTGGCTGGAAGATAACTTCTGTGCGCCCCTTGTTGAGCTTAATCCGGTTCCTTTCAGCCTTCTTCTCCAAAGTCTCCTTGACTTGCCGGTGCATGTTCTTTACAAACTCAGCCTTTTTGTCACCACTCTGGCTGACTTGCATGGCTGGGGGCAATGCGGCTAGGTCCATGGGCGTCTCTGGTCTAAAGCCATACACGATCTCAAAAGGGGAGAGGTTAGTAATAGAGTGCCTTGCATGGTTATAAGCAAACTCAATGAAAGGCAAACAACTCAGCCAGTTTTTAAGATTCTTACCCACCGTAGCCCTCAATAACTGAGAGAGTGTACGGTTTACTACCTCGGTCTGTCCATCAGTCTGTGGATGGCAAGTGGTCGAGAAAAGGAGCTTGGTTCCAAGCTTTTTCCACAATGTCCTCCAGAAGTGGCTGAGAAACTTTGTGTCTCGATCGGACACGATGGTACGAGGCACTCCATGTAAACGCACCACTTCCTTGAAGAAGAGATCAGCGGTTTGGCTTGCGTCATTGGTTTTGGAACACGGAATGAAGTGTGCCATCTTGGAGAACCTGTCCACTACAACAAAAATAGAATCCTTGTGTTCTATCTTGGGCAAGCCCAGCACAAAGTCCATAGACAGATCGACCCACGGTGCAATAGGAATAGGTAAAGGCATATGTAAACCATAAGGATGCGACCTGGATTTTGTTTTGAGACAGACAGTGCACTTGGAGCAAAAGCTCTCGACGTAGCGCCTCATCCGGGGCCAATAGAAGTGGTCGGACAGGACGCTCAGAGTTTTGTCCCGACCGAAATGCCCCATCAATCCGCCCCCATGAGCTTCTCTGGTCAGTAAATCTCGCATGGAACCATGAGGGATACACAGGCGTTTCTCCTTGAAGAGGAACCCGTCCTGCTGATAGAATGGACCCATGGCTCCCTTAGCCGTGTTACTGTAAAGCTCAGAAAAATCAGGGTCAGTTTCATAAGACATTTTGAGTTGCTCAAAACCCATGATCTTAGCCTCCATGGTGGTAATGAGTGTGTGGCGCCGGGATAGGGCGTCGGCCACTATGTTGTCCTTTCCCTTCTTGTACTTGATCACATAAGGAAAAGTTTCCACGAACTCCAGCCACCTAGCATGCCTCTTCTTGAGTGTGGTCTGGCCCCTCAAATGCTTAAGAGTCTCATGATCTGTATGAATAATAAACTCTTTAGACAAAAGATAATGTTGCCAAGTTTCAAGCGACCTTACTAGAGCATATAGCTCTTTATCATAGGTGGGGTAATTGAGGGCGGCTCCACTCAATTTCTCACTGAAAAAGGCCACTGGCCGGCCTCCTTGGGTCAGCACGGCTCCTATTCCTGTCCCTGAAGCATCACACTCAATCTCAAAAGGTTTATCAAAGTTAGGAAGAGTTAGAACCGGTGCATGTGTCAAGCTATATTTAAGCCTGTTGAAAGACTCCTCTTGGGCAGGGCCCCAAGCAAAGGTTACATTCTTCTTGATCACGGAGGTCATTGGGGCGGCAATGGTACTGAAGTCCTTCACAAATCGTCGATAGAAACTGGCCAGTCCATGGAAGCTGCGGATATGTCCGATCGTGGTTGGAGTCGGCCAGTCTTGTATCGCCTTGATCTTCTCTTCATCAACCTTCAGTCCCTGTGAACTCACAACAAAGCCTAAAAATACCAACTGATCAGTGCAGAATACACATTTCTTAAGGTTAGCATAAAGGCCTTCTTGCCTTAAGGCTTTCAAAACCTGTTCTAGGTGTCCCATGTGTTCAGTTAAAGACCTGCTGTAAATCAAGATATCATCAAAGTATACAACCACGAATTTACCAATGTAAGGTCGGAGGACCTCATTCATGAGTCTCATGAAGGTGCTAGGGGCGTTGGTAAGGCCAAACGGCATCACCAGCCACTCGTATAGACCTTGCTTGGTCTTGAAGGCGGTTTTCCACTCATCTCCTTCCTTCATGCGGACTTGATGGTATCCACTCCTGAGATCAATCTTAGAAAACACAACAGACCCACTCAGTTCATCCAACATATCATCTAATCTAGGTATAGGGTACCGATATTTGATGGTTATGTTGTTGATGGCTCGGCAGTCCACACACATGCGCCATGTCCCATCTTTCTTAGGCACTAGTAGGACCGGGACTGCACAGGGGCTAAGGCTCTCGCGGATGTAGCCTTTGTCCATGAGATCTTGGACCTGCCGTTCCAGCTCCTTAGCTTCCTCAGGGTTGACACGGTAAGCGGCTCGGTTTGGTAGTGGCGCGCCGGGTACAAGATCGATCTGATGTTCTATGCCACGGACAGGGGGTAAACCGGCAGGGATCTCATCAGGGAAGACATCCTTGTAACGTCCCATGAGGTCTTGTACTACATCCGGTACTTCAGGAGCTTCTAAACCTGCAAAACAACCTTCCTTAAAGATCATTAGTAGCACCTGTGTCTCACGTTGTAATGATTTAAGCACTTGTCCGGAAGTCATGTAAAGGTTAGTGTTACTTACCTGGCTGGACTGCGTCATTGCCTTCTGCATATTATGAACTTCTTGAGGGCTGAGAGGTGCTAGACTGTGCTTCTTGTTGTTGTGGAAGAAACTGTAGATGTTGGTGCGGCCATGGTGAAGTGTCTCCTTGTCAAACTGCCACGGCCTTCCGAGAAGTATATGTCCGGCTTGCATGGGCACAACATCATACTTGACCTGGTCTTGGTACTTGCCAATACTGAAGGACACAACAACTTGTTCGACAATCTTGAGCTCAGTCTCATCATTGAGCCATTTGAGACGGTATGGTCGAGGATGGGCAGTTTTGACCAACCCTAGCTTATCAACAAGATACTTGCTAGCCACGTTAGTACAAGATCCGCCATCTATGATCAAACTACATACCTTGTGATCGACACTACATCTGGTGTGGAAGATGTTCTCCCGCTGGATGGTCTCTGGATCAAAGAGGGTGCTAAGAGCCCTCCGGGTCACTAGCAGCTCGCCTGTCTCCGGGTAGTCGGTTACTTCCTCATCAGAGATCACTGCCGTGGCCTCTGCCTCTTCTTGGGATTCATACTCGCCATCCCCCTTTAGGACCATCACTCGTTTGTTTGGACAATCCCGAGCGTAGTGGCCTTTGCCCTGACACTTATAACAAATGATGTCACGAGTACGCAAATTTTGGGCTTGAGTCTTACCCTGCTCCGGCTTAGATGCATTAGATGATTCAGCCTGGTTTGTCTTGAACCGGCTCTCAATCTCAATCGTCTTGCCCTTGTCGCCTGGCTTTGAACCCGGTTGAGTCCAAGCAGGTTTGCTGCGGCTGGTACTGGCCGTCTTGCGCTTGATGTGCTGCTCGGCTTGCGTAGCAAAGTGCAGTAGATCGTTGAAGTCTTCATAGTGTTGTCTCTCCACCTTGCGGGCAACGCGGTCTTGCAGCCCTTCCAGGAATTGGGACATCATTGTCTCCTCGGGCTCGTCGGTCTCAAGCTTATTCCTAAGTGCCTCGAACTCCTCAAAGTACTCCTCAACAGTCTTAGTTCCCTGCGTAAGTTTACGAAAACGTTTTAGCACATCACGCTGGTAGTAAGATGGAATGTACCTCGCGCGAAGCTTGGTCCGCATCTCGGTCCAATTACGCGCTCTCCACACTGGCCCGGACTTAGCAACATCTCGATCCCACCAAGAAAGAGCGTTGTCCGTCAGCTGGGCTGCTGCTAGGGCAACCTTCTTGGCCTCACTATATTGGTAATAGTCGAAGATGTACTCCATGCGCTTCTCCCACACGATGTAGGCATCCGGATCAACCTTGCCGGCAAACGTTGGGGGATGAAGCTTAAGCGCCTTGCCTCCCAACCAAGGCTCTTCCTCCTCTCGGTCTCGACCTCCCCTATGGTCGCGGCCTCCTCCTACTTGGGCCCGGGGTCCTCGCGCGTTCCTCCTACCTCCCCGGTTGGCCTCTCCTCGTCCTGACTGCGCGTATCATCGGTACTGTCCGCGTCCGAGTCAGTGTCATGCGGTCCGGCTGATGCCTTCCTGGTGGTCGAGGTCCGTTGGGCCTGCCTCCCTGCCGTAGCTGAGCAAGCTCGGCTGTGATAGTCCTAAGGCTCGCCCTCAGTTCTTCATTGTCAGCTAGGAGCTGAGCGTTTATGGCCGCTTGGTCTTGACCTACATCTCCCATAGTTCTCTGAAAAGAAACTCAAAGAAAGATTAAAGGCAAGAGGGGGTTAAATAGTTGCTTGGGTCGGATACTATGAGTATCGACCAAGGCTAAGAGTAAATGCAAAAAGTTAAGACAAAAATCGAATCAGGTTTGAAAAAGGAAAGAGAGATATATTTTTTTTTTTTTTTTGAAAACTTGGAGAACAATCCGAAAATTTAAAAAACAAGGAAAGTGAATATAATTTTTTTTTTTAAATGGAAAAATCGAAAACTTGGAGAACAATCCGAAAAAACTTAAGGAAAGTAAATATTTTTTTTTGAATTGTGACGGCTAGGGTTCAGAAAGAACTGAGTTTCGCAGGAAACTTCAGCTCTGATACCAAAATGTTGTAGGCACGGGTCGGAGGGTCGGACGGACGGACGGACGGACGGATGGCCGTTCCGCGGTTCAGCTTGCCTCGGATGGATGGTACTGGCCGGCTCGTCTCTTGCTTGTGTTCGAACCTGAAACAGATAGGAACCTTTAGTGAGTTTTCAACAGGAACAAGAACAGAAACAAGATATGATTCTTTTGGTTTTTATGGAATTGGTTGAATGAAATCTAAAACAAAAGATAGAGAAAGGAGTAGATTGGCGGATGGGATCTGCTGCTGGACGTATGTCTCTCTCAGCAAGATGCCTAGGTCGGACAGGAAGATAGGTATGGATCCGGCTCTTGCTGGACGTATGTCTCTCTCAAGATTCGGACAAGGAATGGAATGGATCGAAGGACGCCACAAAGAACAATGGATCGGCTCTTTGATATGTCACACGGCTGCTCTCAATGTTTCACACAACTGAAAGACTTAGGGTTTCTTTGCTAAAGCAAAAACGATTTCATAAAAGACTTAGCCGAAAAGTTGGCAACTACAAGGGTTTAAATAGATGTTCCTTACTGGACTTAAAGATAAAAAAAAGGCCTAGACAAATGGCCAAAGTCTTAACCGAAAATACAAATAAAGAAAACAATAGACCGGTCGCGGTTTGAGATGTCCGGGTCAGAACTCATAGTATGCTTGCTTGTTGCCTCATTAAAACCTTTCGGGAAAACCCAGTGGGACAAAACCTCGATAAGGAAAAAGAGTACAACACATACTACTCCTTCTGATGGTCGGCTATATCTCTGAACCGGAAGCAAGTTGGTTGGATGGATTGAGTATGAAGGTGGAAATGGTCAGGCCGGCTTCATTCTGGCCGATGGAGGAGAACTGGCTCGAATGGACAGGGTCTGGAACCTCTAGTGGTTCACCGGTGTCTTCCAGCTTCAAGTCAGACAACTCCTGGATCAATAGTTGCTTGAACCCGGTTTGTTCCTGTGCAAGCAACTCCTGGACAGCTTTGGCAAATCCAGCTCTTATAACTCTTGAACCGGACCTTGTGGTAGGGCCTTTGCGGATAATGGGAACCTCAGTCGTGGGTACTACAACAACACAGGACGTCTGTCGGTCTCCGCCAGCACACAGGACGTCCGTGGCGGTTCGTGTGTGTCCGTGTGTGTCCGTCAGCACACACAGGACGTTCGTTGTTGTCCATTAGTACAAATATCAGCACGTTGGTCCTTGGAC
>NW_022610393.1:0-40781 GCF_000309985.2 Brassica rapa | reverse complement strand
TTTGGATACATAAAGTGGTGGAGAATCACCAGGAAGTTGAATAAATCTCATAGGAGTTGGGATGAAGAAGTTATCCCACTTTCAAATAAGGTGATTCCAGTTTCTCCAGTTGGGAATAGGACAGCTTCTTCGTCGTTTCCAATCAAAACCAGGATGAATCTCTTTTGTAAGAAGCTTGATATGGATACATAAAGTGGTGGAGAATCACCAGGAAGTTGAATAAATCTCATAGGAGTTGGGATGAAGAAGTTATCCCACTTTCAAATCAGGTTGATTCCAGTTTTCCAGTTTGGGAATAGGACAGCTTCTTCGTCGTTCCAATCAAACCAGGATGAATCTCTTTGTAGAAGCTTGATAAGGATACATAAAGTGGTGAGAATCCCAGGAAGTTGAATAAATCTCATAGAGTTGGGATGCGAAATTATCCCACTTTCAAATCAAGTGATTCCAGTTTCCCAGTTTGGGAATAGGACAGCTTCGTCGTCGTTCCAATCAAACCAGGAAAAACTTTTGTAGAGAAGCTGATATTGGATACACTAAAGTGGTGGAGAATCACCAGGAAGTTGAATAAATTTCATAGGAGTTGGGAGAGAAGTTATCCCACTTTCAAATAGGTGATTCCAGTTTCCCTGTTGGGAATAGGCAGCTTCTTCGTCGTTCCAATGAAACCAGGATGAATCACTTTGTAAGAAGCTTGATTTGGATACATAAAGTGTTGGAGAATCACCTGGAAGTTGAATAAATCTCATAGGAGTTGGGATGAAGAAGTTATCCCACTTTCAAATCAGGTGATTCCAGTTTCCCTGTTTGGAATAAGACAGCTTCTCGTCGTTCCAATGAAACCAGGATGAATCACTTTGTAAGAAGCTTGATTTGGATACATAAATTGTTAGAGAATCACCAGGAAGTTGAATAAATCTCATAGGAGTTGGGATGAAGAAGTTATCCCACTTTCAAATCAGGTGATTCCAGTTTCCCAGTTTGGAATAGGACAGCTTCTTCGTCGTTCCAATCAAACCAGGATGAATCACTTTGTAAGAAGCTTGATATGGATACATAAAGTGGTGGAGAATCACCAGGAAGTTGAATAAATCTCATAGGAGTTGGGATGAAAAGTTATCCCACTTTCAAATCAGGTGATTCCAGTTTTCCAGTTTGGGAATAGGACAAGTTTCTTCGTCGTTCCAATCAAACCAGGATGAATCACTTTTAAGAAGCTTGATTTGGATAAAAAGTGGTGAATCACCAGGAAGTTGAATAAATCTCATAGGAGTTGGGATGAAGAAGTTATTCCACTTTCAAATCAGGTGATTCCAGTTTCCAGTTTGGGAATAGGACAGCTTCTTCGTCAATCCAATCAAACCAGGATGAATCACTTTGTAAGAAGCTTGATTTGGATACATAAAGTGGTGGAGAATCACCAGGAAGTTGAATAAATCTCATAGGAGTTGGGATGAAGAAGTTATCCCACTTTCAAATCAGGTGATTCCAGTTTTCCAGTTTGGGAATAGGACGGCTTCTTCGTCGTTCCAATCAAACCAGGATGAATCACTTTGTAAGAAGCTTGATTTGAATACATAAAGTGGTGGAGAATCACCAGGAAGTTGAATAAATCTCATAGGAGTTGGGATGAAGAAGTTATCCCACTTTTAAATCAGGTGATTCAGTTTTCAGTTTGGGAATAGGACAGCTTCTTCGTCGATCCAATGAAACCAGGATGAATCACTATGTAAGAAGCTTGATTTGGATACATAAAGTGTGGAGAATCACCAGGAAGTTGAATAAATCTCATAAGAGCCGAGATGAAGAAATTATCCCACTTTCAAATCAGTTGATTCCAGTTTCCCAGTTTGGGAATAGGACATCTTCTTCGTCGTTCCAATCAAACCAGGATGAATCACTTTGTAAGAAGCTTCATTTCGATACAAAAAGTGGTGGAAAATCACCAGGAAGTTGAATAAATCTCATAGGAGTTGGGAGTAAGAAGTTATCCCACTTTCAAATTAGGTGATTCCAGTTTCCCTGTTTGGGAATAGGACAGCTTCTTCGTCGTTCCAATGAAACCAGGATGAATCACTTTGAAAGAAGCTTGATTTGGATACATAAATTGTTAGAGAATCACCGGGAAGTTGAATAAATCTCATAGGAGTTGGGATGAAGAAGTTATCCCACTTTCAAATCAGGTGATTCTAGTTTCCCAGTTTGGGAATAGGACAGCTTCTTCGTCGTTCCAATCAAACCAGGATGAACCTCTTTGTAAGAAGCTTGATATGGATACATAAAGTGGTGGAGAATCACCAGGAAGTTGAATAAATCTCATAGGAGTTAGGATGAAGAAGTTATCCCACTTTCAAATTAGGTGATTCCAGTTTCCCTGTTTGGGAATAAGACAGCTTCTTCGTCGTTCCAATGAAACCAGGATGAATCACTTTGTAAGAAGCTTGATTTGGATACATAAATTGTTAGAGAATCACCTGGAAGTTGAATAAATCTCATAGGAGTTGGGATGAAGAAGTTATCCCACTTTCAAATCAGGTGATTCTAGTTTCCCAGTTTGGGAATAGGACAGCTTCTTCGTCGTTTCAATCAAACCAGGATGAATCTCTTTGTAAGAAGCTTGACATGGACACATAAAGTGGTGGAGAATCACCAGGAAGTTGAATAAATCTCATAGGAGTTGGGATGAAGAAGTTATCCCACTTTCAAATCAGGTGATTCCAGTTTTACAGTTTGGGAATAGGACAAGTTCTTTGTCATTCCAATCAAACCAGGATGAATCACTTTTTAAGATGCTTTATTTGGATACATAAAGTGGTGGAGAATCACTAGGAAGTTGAATAAATCTCATAGGAGTTGGGATGAAGAAGTTATCCCACTTTCAAATCAGGTGATTCCAGTTTTCCAGTTTGGGAATAGGACAGCTTCTTCGTCGTTCCAATCAAACCAGGATGAACCTCTTTGTAAGAAGCTTGATATGGATACATAAAGTGGTGGAGAATCACCAGGAAGTTGAATAAATCTCATAGGAGTTGGGATGAAGAAGTTATCCCACTTTCAAATCAGGTGATTCCAGTTTTCCAGTTTGGGAATAGGACAGCTTCTTCGTCGTTCCAATCAAACCAGGATGAATCTCTTTGTAAGAAGCTTGATAAGGATACATAATGTGGTGGAGAATCACCTGGAAGTTGAATAAATCTCATAGAAATTATCCCACTTTCAAATCAGGTGATTCCAGTTTCGAAGTTTGAGAATAGGACAGCTTCTTCGTCGTTCAAATCAAACCAAGATGAATCACTTTGTAAGAAGCCTGATTTGGATACATAAAGTGGTGGAGAATCACCAGGAAGTTGAATTAATCTCATAGGAGTTGGGATGAAGAAGTTATTCCACTTTTAAATCAGGTGATTCCTGTTTTTAAGTTTGGGAATAGGACAGCTTCTTCGTCGTTCCAATGAAACCAGGATGAATCAATTTGTAAGAAGCTTGATTTGGATACATAAAGTGTGGAGAATCACCAGGAAGTTGAATAAATCTCATAAGAGCTGGGATGAAGAAATTATATCACTTTCAAATCAGGTGATTCCAGTTTCCCAGTTTGGGAATAGGACATCTTCTTCGTCGTTCCAATCAAACCGGGATGAATAACTTTGTAAGAAGCTTCATTTGGATACATAAAGTGGTGGAGAATCACCAGGAAGTTGAATAAATCTCATAGGAGTTGGGAGTAAAAAGTTATCCCCCTTTCAAAATAGGGGATTCCAGTTTCCCAGTTTGGGAATAGGACAGCTTCTTCGTCGTTCCAATGAAACCAGGATGAATCACTTTGTAAGAAGCTTGATTTGGATACATAAATTGTTATAGAATCACCTGGAAGTTGAATAAATCTCATAGGAGTTGGGATGCAGAAGTTATCCCATTTTCAAATCAGGTGATTCTAGTTTCCCAGTTTGGGAATAGGACAGCTTCTTCGTCGTTCCAATCAAACCAGGATGAATCTCATTGCAAGAAGCTCGATATGGATACCTAAAGTGGTGGAGAATCACCAGGAAGTTGAATAAATCTCATAGGAGTTGGGATGAAGAAGTTATCCCACTTTTAAATCAGGTGATTCTAGTTTTACAGTTTGGGAATAGGACAACTTCTTAGTCATTCCAATCAAACCAGGATGAATCACTTTTTAAGATGCTTTATTTGGATACATAAAGTGGTGGAGAATCAACAGGAAGTTGAATAAATCTCATAGGAGTTGGGAGTAAGAAGTTATCCCACTTTCAAATTAGGTGATTCCAGTTTCCCTGTTTGGGAATAGGACAGCTTCTTCGTCGTTCCAATGAAACCAGGATGAATCACTTTGTAAGAAGCTTGATTTGGATACATAAATTGTTAGAGAATCACCTGGAAGTTGAATAAATCTCATAGGAGTTGGGATGAAGAAGTTATCCCACTTTCAAATCAGGTGATTCTAGTTTCCCAGTTTGGGAATAGGACAGCTTCTTCGTCGTTCCAATCAAACCAGGATGAATCTCTTTGTAAGAAGCTTGATATGGATACATAATGTGGTGGAGAATCACCCGGAAGTTGAATAAATCTCATAAGAGTTGGGATGAAGAAGTTATCCCACTTTCAAATTAGGTGATTCCAGTTTTCCAGTTTGGGAATATGACATCTTCTTCGTCGTTCCAATCAAACCAGGATGAATCTATTTGTAAGAAGCTTTATATGGATACATAAAGTGGTGGAGAATCACCAGGAAGTTGAATAAATCTCATAGGAGTTGTATGCAGAAATGATCCCAGTTTCAAATTAGGTGATTCCGGTTTCCAGTTTGGGAATAGGACAGCTTCTTCGTCATTCCAATCAAACTAGAATGAATCACTTTGTAAGAAGCTTCATTTTGATACATAAAGTGGTGGAGAATCACCAGGAAGTTGAATAAATCTCATAGGAGTTGGGATGAAGAAGTTATCCCACTTTCAAATCAGGTGATCCCAGTTTTACAGTTTGGGAATAGGACAACTTCTTAGTCGTTTCAATCAAACCAGGATGAATCACTTTGGATACATAAACTGGTGGAGAATCACCAGGATGTTGAATAAATCTCATAGGGGTTGGGATGAAGAAGTTATCCCACTTTCAAATCAGGGGATTCCAGTTTCGAAGTTTGAGAATAGGACAGCTTCTTCGTCGTTCAAATCAAACCAAGATGAATCACTTTGTAGAAGCTTGATTTGGATCCATAAAGAAGTGGAGAATCCCCAGGAAGTTGAATAAATCTCATAGGAGTTGGGATGAAGAAGTTATCCCACTTTCAAATCAGGGGATTCCAGTTTCGCAGTTTGGGAATAGAATAGCTTCTTCGTCGTTCCAATCAAACCAAGATGAATCACTTTGTAAGAAGCTTGATTTGGATACATAAAGGGGTATAGAATCACCAGGAAGTTAAATAAATCTCATAGTAATTGGGATGAAGAAGTTATCCCACTTTCAAATCAGGTGATTCCAGTTTTCCAGTTTGGGAATAGGACAGCTTCTTCGTCGTTCAAATCAAACCAGGATGAACCTCCTTGTAAGAAGCTTGACATGGATACATAAAGTGGTGGAGAATCACCAGGAAGTTGAATAAATCTCATAGGAGTTGGGATGAAGAAGTTATCCCACTTTTCAAATTAGGTGCTTCCAGTTTTCCAGTTTGGGAATAGGACAGCTTCTTCGTCGTTCCAATCAAACCAGGATGAATCTCTTTGTAAGAAGCTTGATATGGATACATAAAGTGGTGGAGAATCACCAGGAAGTTGAATAAATCTCATAGGGGTTGGGATGAAGAAGTTATCCCACTTTCAAATCAGGGGATTCCAGTTTCGAAGTTTGGGAATAGAACAGCTTCTTCGTCGTTCCAATCAAACCAAGATGAATCACTTTGTAAGAAGCTTGATTTGGATACATAAAGGGGTAGAGAATCACCAGGAAGTTGAATAAATCTCATAGTAGTTGGGATGAAGAAGTTATCCCACTTTCAAATCAGGTGATTCCAGTTTTCCAGTTTGGGAATAGGACAGCTTCTTCGTCGTTCCAATCAAACCAGGATGAACCTCTTTGTAAGAAGCTTGATATGGATACATAAAGTGGTGGAGAATCACCAGGAAGTTGAATAAATCTCATAGGAGTTGGGATGAAGAAGTTATCCCACTTTGAAATTAGGTGATTCCAGTTTTCCAGTTTGGGAATAAGACAGCTTCTTCGTCGTTCCAATCAAACCAGGATGAATCTCTTTGTAAGAAGCTTGATATGGATACATAAAGTGGTGGAGAATCACCAGGAAGTTGAATAAATATCATAGGAGTTGGGATGCAGAAATTATCCCAGTTTCAAATTAGGTGATTCCGGTTTCCCAGTTTGGGAATAGGACAGCTTCTTCGTCATTCCAATCAAACCAGGATGAATCACTTTTTAAGATGCTTTATTTGGATACATAAAGTGGTGGAGAATCACCAGGAAGTTGAATAAAACTCATAGGGGTTGGGATGAAGAAGTTATCCCACTTTCAAATCAGGGGATTCCAGTTTTGAAGTTTGGGAATAGGACAACTTCTTAGTCGTTCCAATCAAACCAGGATGAATCACTTTGGATGCATAAAGTGGTGGAGAATCACCAGGAAGTTGAATAAATCTCATAGGGGTTGGGATGAAGAAGTTATCCCACTTTGAAATCAGTGGAATCCAGTTTGAAGTTTGGGAATAGAACAGCTTCTTCGTCGTTCCAATCAAACCAAGATGAATCACTTTGTAATAAGTTTGATTTGGATACATAAAGAAGTAGAGAGAATCCCCAGGAAGTTGAATAAGTCTCATAGGAGTTGGGATGAAGAAGTTATCCCACTTTCAAATCAGGTGATTCCAGTTTTCCAGTTTGGGAATAGGACAGCTTCTTCGTCATTCCAATCAAACCAGGATGAATCTCTTTGTAAGAAGCTTGATACGGATACATAAAGTGGTGGAGAATCACCAGAAAGTTGAATAAATATCATAGGGGTGAGGATGAAGAAGTTATCTTACTTTCAAATCAGGGGATTCCAGTTTTGATGTTTGAGAATAGAACAGCTTCTTCGTCGTTCCAATCAAACCAAGATGAATCACTTTGTAAGAAGCTTGATTTGGATACATAAAGAGGTAGATAATCACCAGGAAGTTGAATAAATCTCATAGTAGTTGGGATGAAGAAGTTATCCCACTTTCAAATCAGGTGATTCCAGTTTTCCAGTCTGGGAATAGGACAGCTTCTTCGTCGTTCTAATCAAACCAGGATGAATCTCCTTGTAAGAAGCTTGATATGGATACATAAAGTGGTGGAGAATCACCACGAAGTTGAATAAATCTCATAGGAGTTGGGATGAAGAAGTTATCCCACTTTTCAAATTAGGTGATTCCAGTTTTCCAGTTTGGGAATAGGACAGCTTCTTCGTCGTTCCAATCAAACCATGATGAATCTCGTTGTAAGAAGCTTGATATGGATACATAAAGTGGTGGCGAATCACCATGAAGTTGAATAAATCTCATAGGGGTTGGGATGAAGAAGTTATCCCACTTTCAAATCAGGGGATTCGAGTTTTGAAGTTTGGGAATAGAACAGCTTCTTCGTCGTTCCAATCAAACCAAGATGAATCACTTTGTAAGAAGCTTTATTTGGATACATAAAGAAGTAGAGAATCCCCAGGAAGTTGAATAAATCTCATAGGAGTCGGGATGAAGAAGTTATCCCACTTTCAAATCAGGTGATTCTAGTTTTCCAGTTTGGGAATAGGACAGCTTCTTCGTCGTTCCATTCAAACCAGGATGAATCTCTTTGTAAGAAGCTTCATATGGATACATAAAGTGGTAAAGAATCGCCAGGAAGTTGAATAAATCTCATAGGGGTTGGGATGAAGAAGTTATCCAACTTTGAAATCAGGGGATTCCAATTTTGAAGTTTGGGAATTGAACAGCTTCTTCGTCGTTCCAATCAAACCAAGATGAATCACTTTGTAAGAAGCTTGATTTGGATACATAAAGGGGTAGAGAATCACCAGGAAGTTGAATAAATCTCATAGTAGTTGGGATGAAGAAGTTATCCCACTTTCAAATCAGGTGATTCCAGTTTTCCATTTTGGGAATAGGACAGCTTCTTCGTCGTTCAAATCAAACCAGGATGAACCTCCTTGTAAGAAGCTTGATATGGATACATAAAGTGGTGGAGAATCACCAGGAAGTTGAATAAATCTCATAGGAGTTGGGATGAAGAAGTTATCCCACTTTTCAAATTAGGTGCTTCCAGTTTTCCAGTTTGGGAATAGGACAACTTCTTCGTCGTTCCAATCAAACCAGGATGAATCTCTTTGTAAGAAGCTTTATATGGATATATAAAGTTGTGGAGAATCACCAGGAAGTTGAATAAATCTCATAGGGGTTGGGATGAAGAAGTTATCCCACTTTCAAATCAGGGGATTCCGGTTTCCCAGTTTGGGAATAGGACAGCTTCTTCGTCATTCCAATCAAACCAGGATGAATCACTTTTTAAGATGCTTTATTTGGATACATAAAGTGGTGGAGAATCACCAGGAAGTTGAATAAACTCATAGGGGTTGGGATGAAGAAGTTATCCCACTTTCAAATCAAGGGATTCCAGTTTTGAAGTTTGGGAATAGGACAACTTCTTAGTCGTTCCAATCAAACCAGGATGAATCACTTTGGATACATAAAGTGGTGGAGAATCACCAGATAGTTGAATCACTTTGGATACATAAAGTGGTGGAGAATCACCAGGAAGTTGAATAACGACCTATTTCTTAGCTTGGCTCGGGCTCGGTCGCTATGTAGCGACCGAGCGTGGTGTGCTTAGTCGCTGCGTAACGACCTGTTTCGAGCTTTTGTCGGACGTCTCGTTCTTTCTTCCGCAAAGCTTTTTCGTAAGAAAGAATCTATTTCGAAAAGTATTCATCGGAGAAATTCTTATTTTCTTCCTCGGACGTTTTGAATGTTTAATTTGTCGCAACCGTTTTTGACCCCAACAGTTAGCCCCCCAGCTCGTTAGAGTCGTGACTCTAGCGAGCGGATAGGTGATTTTGACAAGGTTAAGCGTACTGGACAAAATTCACACTTTAAACTCCGCGGAAGAAAAGTTATCGAGACAGTATATGTGTTACGAATTCCGAACCCATACTTCTATAAGTAGTGAGCTCTTGTCATTCATTTTCTTCACACCTTCCCTTCTTCATACCTTCAAAAACCTCTCTAGTTCCAAAACCTTTCCTTTCAACATGTCTTCCTCCCAAGGTGACAAGAGAGATTCCGACGTCGAGATGGGCGAGGCCACTTCTCCGGCTCCGGTTCTGACTTCTCCGGTGAAGCGCCGGCTTGTGTTGCCGGTCATCTCTCCTTCTGAGAGAAACTAGTTCGTCACCAAGCGGAGAAAGAACTGGCTCAGGCTGGCTCCGAGTTCCCGTCTTCTTCTGCGCGGGTTGTTGCCCCAGGTCATGGGACCGAGGTCATGGCTCCTCTTCCGCAAGCTCTACCTGCGGGATCATCCACGACTCTGATCCTCGTCGAGGACAAGGAGAAGGCCGCTGACTCTATGCCTCCTCCTCCAGCCAGGAAAGAAATCGTTCTGGCGTTGCGTGCTCCTAGCGCTGTTCCGGTTGCTCAGCCTAAGAGTCGGAAGAGGAAGCTTGCCAAGAGTGGTGACGGAGAGACTTCGCAGCAAGGTGGATCAAACCTAGCATCGGGACTTCGCGGAAAGGTTTGTCTCTTGCTTGAATTCTCGATCGTCTTATGTACATTCTTTCTCGGACTTAGTCTTAAGAATTTTTACTGTTTGCAGTTCACATCGTTGATCGATGGGATGATCAGCGAGGGTGGTTCTGAGAGCAGTCGCCTTGCCGGGGAGTTGATGGAGCTTCAGGGTAGATGGTCTGAAACCGAGGCTATGCTGACGGCCGTCAAGGATTCCCACTCCGCGAAAGTGTTGAAGCTCGAGGTTGCGATAGGGGAGCTTGAGAGGGATCTTGGGAAGACGGCGAGTTCCCTGCTTAAGGAGAAAAAGGCCAGGAAGGCCAAATCCTCGGAAGTGCATCGGCTTCAGCGTCAGATCGAGGGTGATGCGGGACTGGCGAGCCGCGGGATCCATGAGGCCACGGATGCTCTTCGCGCAGAGTTTCAGGCTCGTTTGGCGAAGATTTCTGCTTCCCTGGGTTCTCTCGAGTGTATCCGGAGCAGGGACCTAGCTTTGGCGACGATTGAGGGCGGGATGGCCGTGGTTCGATCGTTCCAAAGTGAGACTCCCCCGACCTTGGAGGCTGAAGAGGCCCGACTGTCCGGTTGCAAGGGAGATATGGCGGCCGTGGATGGAGATTTCGATCTCATCCTGGCTGACCTGAAATCCGCATGCTTCCTTCCGACGTGTTCAGAAGACCCAGAGGGGAAAGACCCGATGGTTGGAGAATACGGAGGTGATGCGGCTCCAAGCTCGGACGAGGCGTTGAGTGAAGAGGGGGCGTGAGTTCTGAGGATGATTTGGGTTAGATCTCTTGCGAGAGATTTTTTTATGTTTTTATGTTTCAACCTTGAATGGCCTTGTTTTGTATTTCAGGACTGGCCGTGTGTGGCTTTGAATCCCTGCCGCTCTGCGGCTTTTTATGATAAGATAATCAAATGGCACTTTTATGAGTTTGTGTATAGTGGGGAGGAAGGTGATGAGTTGTCGTCTCATATCCTTCTTCGATTATGAAATGTTTCATTCGATATCTGTTTCGAGAGTTCTTCCGCGAGATGTGAGCTCTGCGGAGGCGCTGAAGATGTCAAATATAAACATAGAGGCATGGTTTAGGAATCTCTTATCTTTCGATATCATGCCTTGAGATGTTAGAGACCAGTGCGCTGGGTTTAGGGCAAGACCTAGGTTTACTTTCGGGTTAAGGATTGTGCGGTGACTAGCTGGCTATCGTTTTTCCTGTTGCGATTTCTTCCTGATTTGTATCGATTTAAAGTCCGCGATAGGTTCTCGGCTTATACGACTTGTTTGATAAGAATCGAGCATCTCTCCGGAGATCGGAAGTGCTGGACCAAAATTTTGGATTTCTTTTATAGCGCTATTATCCTTGTGTCGGATGTAAGAGAGTCATCTTCTTGAGATGGCTATGTCTGTTTAGGACGTTTGTGAATTCGATGTGATCAGCATCGGACTTGGTGGCGCGTGCCGTGGTTTTTTGCGCAAAATAAGTGTTAATGTGTGCATATATATGTCTTTTTGTGACGGAGGTTTCGTTCGTTCGGAAGAAGTAATCTTTGAGACATCTTTGGCGACGTCTCGCGATGCCAAAGGTTGCTTCTCTTAAACAGCTGATTAATTTTCGAAAATCGAAAACGATTTTACGAGTGAAGATGATCTGATAAGTCGAAAACACCAAGAGCGTGGTAAGGTGTTTTTTGATTTTGGGAGTATAGGAGTATACGTACCCACTCCCCCCCCCCCCTTTTTTATGAGGGGGGACAGCTGAATTTGCCTTTCGGCAAACTGCCTACGTACTCCTTGCGGAGATCAAGCCGTCTCGTAGTTCAGTGATTGCGAGTTGGTTTGTTTAATGATAGTACTTTTTGAGATGCATTGCGTTCCAGGTTCTAGGAATTTTTATGCCTTGCATGTTGGCTATTTCGTAAGAACCTGGTCGGACGACTTTTTTGATTTTATAGGGACCTTCCCAGTTTGCTCCAAGTTTTCCCGTGTTTCGTTCAGCGGTGTTTTGGAAGACTTTGCGAAGGACCAGATCTCCTTGATTAAACCTATGATTTCGTACGTTGGAATTATAGTATTTTGTAGCGGCGTGTTGGTAATTTTGGATTCGGATGAGCGCTCGATCTCGGCGCTCGTTAATGAGATCGAGATCATCCAGGAGCATGGCATCGTTGAGTTCCTCTCGTTCGGGTAGTAACCTTTTTCGAACGCCGGGGAACTCTACTTCTGCGGGAATCATGCATTCCGTGCCGTATACCAGAGCCAAGGGAGTTTCTCTTGTTGCTCGCCTTGGGGTGGTACGGTGAGACCAGAGGACTCCCTCGAGTTCGTCGGCCCACCTGCCTTTTTTGGCCTCTTAGCGTTTCTTCAGTCCGTCGAGAATGGTCTTGTTGATTGTTTCAGCCTGTCCGTTGCACTGCGGATATCTGGGAGTTGACTTGTTGAGTCGTATCTTCCATTTTTCGCAGAATGCCTCGAACCGGGTGGAGATAAACTGAGATCTGTTATCGGTTATGATCTCGTAAGGAACTCCATGCCTACAGATGATGTTTTTCCATACGAAATTTCTGACTTGGACATCTTTTATACTTGCGTATGAGTCCGCCTCTACCCATTTTGAGAAAAAATCGGTAAGGACTAGAAGAAAACGCTTTTGCTTTGAATTATGCAGAGGTCCGACAATATCCATGGCCCAGCGCATAAAGGGGTAAGGGGATGTGATGGAGGAAAGAACTTCTGCCGGTTGTCGGATGGTTGGTGCATGCCTTTGGCATTTTTCGCATTTTCGTGTGAACTTCTCACAATCTCCGATCATTGTTGGCCAGTAGTATCCATGGCGTTTAATTTTCACGGCTAGCGATCTTCCACCGGAATGGTTGCCGCAGGAACCGGAATGTATTTCCTCCATTACTTTTCTCGCTTTTTCCCCTTCCAGGCACGTCATGAGTGATCCGGAGAATCTCTATTTGTAAATTTCGCCGTCCACTGTCACGTAGCGTGCGGCCTGTGTTCGGCCCTTGCGAGCTGCCCATTTTTCGGCGGGCAGTTGTCCGTCGATAATGTAGTCTCGAATCGTCTGAAGCCATGGGGTATCACAGCCGTAATCAGATTGCTCCGATGGTGGTTGTATCGTAATTTCTTCTTCCTCGTTATCTTGACCCTCTATGATATTGACGATGATTGGTGGTCCGATGCTTGGATGTTCGATGAACTCGACTGGAATTACCCTTTTAAGTCCTGGGTCGGAACTTGATGCTAGGGCCGCGAGGGCGTCTGCCTGGACGTTCTCGGAACGGGGGATTCGCGTAAGGGCAAAACAGTCGAAGTCTTGAGCTAGACCTTGGACTAGTTTGAGGTACGCGTCCATCCGTTCGTCTCTGGCTTCGTACTCTCCGCTTAATTGACTGGCCACTAACTGGGAGTCGCAGTAAGCGTGGAGATTACGTATTTTTAAGCCGTGAGCCAAACGTAGTCCTGCGATTAGTGCTTCGTATTCTGCCTCGTTGTTTGAGGCGTGGAATTCCAGCCTGAACGATTGTTCCAAGATCTCGCTCGTTGGAGATGTGAGACGGATTCCGATACCCGATCCCTGCTTGGATGAGGATCCGTCGACGTGAAGGAGCCAGGTGGAATTTGGTTTCTCATTGGTTATTGTCCCCGTTGGAAGTTCGACCAAGAAGTCTGCGAGCACTTGTGACTTTGCGCTCGTCCTTGGTCGGTACTCGATGTCGTACTCGCTCAACTCGACCGCCCACTTGGCCAGTCGGCCTGACTGACTTGGGCTATGCAAAATTGTCCGTAGGGGAAAAGTCGTGAAGATGACGATTGTGTGGGATTGGAAATATTGTCTTAGTTTTCGGGCCGATGTTACGACCGCGCATGCCAATTTTTCCATCAATGGGTACCTAGATTCGGCATCCAGCAAGGTTTTGCTTATGTAGAAAATAGGTTTCTGCTCCCCGCGTTCTTCCCTGATCAGGACTCCACTTACGGCCGTTGCCGACACAGCGATGTATAAGAATAAAGGCTCCCCTTCAACGGGTTTTGCAAGGACTGGAGGAGTAGCTAAATAACGCTTCAGCTCTTGGAAGGCGTTTTCGCACTCTTCCGACCATTCGAATTTTTTATTTCCTCGCAGGACATCGTAGAAGGGCAGGCACTTGTTTGTTGATCGTGAAATAAATCGGTGTGGGAACCGAAATTCGCACTGTCGATTTCCGTTTAAATAAGGAAACTAAGAAAACCCTAGTTTCCCAGAGGACCCGGATATCTGTTAATTACCACACGTCAAGCAATCAGAACACGAGAATAACAACGATAAAAATAAGAAATCGAAAAGAGAGCAAAATAAATCTTATTCCGAATCTGCGTATGAGCGTTACAACAAGGTATAAGCCTGGGCTCGAGAGCTGTCGGCGAGATTCCTAGTTCTAGCAACCCTAAGACGGCTAAACCTAATTGAGTCGCAGCTCGAAATAACAAAAACGGAAAGTTGCCTAAATCGCTCTAAGTGCTAAGTTTGCTCTGAAAAAAGTTCTCCTCTCTGCTCCTCGCCTAGGACTCCTTATATACTAGCCCCAAGGTCGGTTTACGCTTTTACTCTTCTGCCCTTAAGCCGTCATAGCATAAAAATGGAGATATTCCATTTTTCCCGATCTTCACAATTATCTTCAAAACTTCCGTATTTATCCGCGGAAACTTGACATTTATCCTTCCTCGCGGGCCAAGCGCGAACCATGCTGTGGTTCACGGGCTTTTGGTTAGGAAAAATCGTAGGATGGGCCTCGAGTCGTGTTTTAGGTCCCTTTGGGCCGTCTTCCGACTCGACACGTTTACTACGAGTTTTCCGCGGTTTCTAATCCGCGAAGTTTGATCGATGAATTAGAATAGCGGGAATCATAGACTGAGCTTGCTACGGTCTTCGGGAGATAGCATTCGAAGGTTTGACGAGAATGCAAAGGACTGGTGTCGTATCGATGTTCGGAAAGGTTCAATCGCTATACAGCGACCGATCTTTGGCTCGAGCCCGGTCGCTATGTAGCGACCGAGCGAAACGAGTGCTCGGTCGCTACGTAGCGACCGAGCTTCGGCTTGAGCTCGGTCGCTACGTAGCGACCGAGCGGGACGATCGCTCGGTCGCTACGTAGCGACCGAGCTTTGGCTCGAGCTCGGTCGCTACGTAGCGACCGAGCGGGACGATCGCTCGGTCGCTACGTAGCGACCGAGCTTTGGCTCGAGCTCGGTCGCTACGTAGCGACCGGCGGGACGATCGCTCGGTCGCTACGTAGCGACCGAGCGGGACGATCGCTCGGTCGCTACGTAGCGACCGAGCGGGACGATCGCTCGGTCGCTACGTAGCGACCGAGCTTGGCTGAGCTCGGTCGCTACGTAGCGACCGAGCGGGACGATCGCTCGGTCGCTACGTAGCGACCGAGCTTTGGCTCGAGCTCGGTCGCTACGTAGCGACCGAGCGGGACGATCGCTCGGTCGCTACGTAGCGACCGAGCTTGGCTGAGCTCGGTCGCTACGTAGCGACCGAGCGGGACGATCGCTCGGTCGCTACGTAGCGACCGAGCTTTGGCTCGAGCTCGGTCGCTACGTAGCGACCGAGCTTTGGCTTGAGCTCGGTCGCTACGTAGCGACCGAGCGGGACGATCGCTCGGTCGCTATGTAGCGACCGAGTTTTGGCCCGAGCTTGGTTGCTACGTAGTGACCGAGCGGGACGATCGTTTGGTTTGAATCCCAAAGAATACTTCTTCGTAGAAATAACCTCGTATAGTTTATTTCGACGAAAATTACATCCCTTCTTTAACCCTTTCGGAAATACGATCTCTGAGGATTTTCGGATGGTAATTCCGTCGTAACCGTTTTTGACCCCAACAGTTAGCCCCCCAGCCCGTTAGGATCATGCATGGGGGGATCCTAGCGTGCGGTTAGGCATGTTTGGCAAGTTAGGCGTGATGGATGGAATTAATATGCGAAAGTCCGAGCTTGAATAGTAAATCCTCATGTCTTATAAGAAGAGAGGTAACTTGTTCCATAATTTTTTCACTTTCTTGTTTTTCTCTAAGATCTTTCAAAAACTTTCTATCTTTCTCTCCACCCTTTTCCTCTATTCTCTTAAGAGAAGTGTAAAGATGTCGAGCAAGAAAAAGATTGCGAAAAAAGGGTCTTCGTCCGCGAGTCCTTACGAAGAGCTCGTCGTTCCGAAGACGGAGTTCGTGCCTCACTCGGTGCATCCTGCCGAGAACGAGGCATGGTGGGTTGCTCATTACGGCTCGCTGATCCCTCCCAAGGAGAAACCATTCCCGGTCCTGGTCCATCGTGGAGTCGAGGGAAAAGACGCAAGTAGGACCACTGACGAGTTTCTCGCGACGATGCGGTCGTTCTACCGCATCCCGGATGTTGTGGAGTTCCGGGTTCCCTGCCGCGGGGAATGTGCTAACAACCCCCCGGAGGGTTACTTTACTTGTTATGAGGTGTTCATAGTGCGTTGTCGCCTCTGGTTCCCCATACCCGAAATTCTCGTCCGAGTGTTGGACCGTTTTGAAGTCGCGATAAGTCAGTTGACACCCCTTGCCATTCAGCACCTTATTGGGATCTTGATCCTAAGCTATGAGCATGGCCTTTCCCTTTCCGTCGATCATTATGAAGCGCTTTTGAGGCTTCAACTTGTCAAGGATACGGATAAGCATAGGTTTGTCCCTCGGAAATTTATGTCGGTGGTTAAGAAGTTCATTTCGAACTTCAACTCGTGGAAGAAGTTCTTTTTCTTTGTTCGTTTGGACGCTGCGTCCGTCGAAGAGAGTTGCATTCCACTGTTCCGGAGGTTGCCGAACAATCGTCCCTTCATCAATCCTCTTGCTCCGTTCCCTGAGGATATTATCGCGGTGAGGGATCTTCTCAGGAATGGTCCCTTCTTCTGGACTTCTTTCACGCCGAGAAGGGTTCGGAAGGCGCTGAAATTTGTGCAACCTGGTCCAGCTTTGGACGCGGATACGGGAAGCGACTCCGAACCCGACGGCCAGAGTCCCGTTGAAGTTCCGACAGCCGCGCCGGAGTCGAGCTCTTGGAAGGGAAAAGACGTCGATCTCGGCGACATAGAGTTTTCGATGGATGACTCTATGCTTCCAGGATGGGATCCGAACCTTGCTTACGGCGACGGAAGCGGTTCGAGCGAAGCCCCCATTCCGGACTTCGATGATTTCTTTGCTGGGCTGCCATCGGGTTTCGATGCTCCTCCTCCTACGAAAGAATCGGCGAGGCCGAGAGTTGTTGCGGAAGGATCTCGCATCATCAATGGGGTTAGTTTTTTTTCTTGGGAATTTTTAAGTGATTGTCCTATGTATGGATTTGTAACACGCCTATTGATTTTGCAGGGCCTGAGCTTGCTGGGCTCGGCCATCGAGGCGGGTCATAGAGAAGCCATGGTTTACCGCTTCAAGGCGGAGAAAGCGGAGCGGGATCTCGCCCGCGTGCAAGGCGAGATGCTGGAGCGAGAGGCACAGCTTACTCGTGATCATGCGCGGGCTGTTCGCAGATCGGAGAGGAAAGGCAAAAGAGAGATCGTCGAGGTGATGAAGACTCGCGCATCTCAGTTCCAGGTTGAGTACGGGAATCTTAAGAATGCCTTTACCTCGGTGGGCGACTTTCGCGAGTGCCGTGGTTCGGTCGGAAGTCTTTGGAGGACGCAAGCCGACGACTATGTGTTTGAAGAAGAAATGAGCTTGATGAAGAGTGGGATGAGTGACCGTGCCCACGCTGAGGCGCTTATCCCTCCGATCGACGAGAGGATTCAAGGGTTCTGGGATTCCATCCCGGTTTCTCCTGATACCGAGGAGGTCCCGATCGATTTTCACGGCGGTGGCGAGGAAGTGGATCGTCCTGCGGATGCGTTTGGTGCTTCGTTGTCCGGGGACTTCGACTTTGGATTATGAGGGATGGATCAGTTATCCTTGTTTTCGGTCGAATGTGGCCTTTTGAATTTGGATTTCGTTTAGGCCACGATGGCCGTATTTGTATTTCCGGGACTGGCCGTTGGTGGCTTTGAATCCCTTGCCGCTTTACGCGGTTTATTTATATGATAAATGTTTCGTTTCGAGTTTTTCCTGAGTAGGGTTGAAGTAAATACGAGTTGTCGTCTCGTATGTAGTTCTAATTAGACGTTCGATCTGTTGGTTCGTTCGTGATTTTCGTAAAAATTTATCTGTCTTTACGATTTTCGAGAACATTGAGATACGAACGGAGAGGCATGGTTTATGATCTCGTATCTTTTAGATATCATGCCTTGAGATGTTTGAGACCAGAGCGTTGGGTTTAGGGCAAGACCTAGGTTTACTTTCGGTTAAGGTTTGTGCGGTGACTAGCCGGCTATCGTTTTTCCTGTTGCGATTTCTTCCTGACTCGCACCGGTTTAAAGTCCGCGATATGTTCTCGGCTTATATGACTTGTATGGTACGAATCGAGCATCTTCTCAGAATCTGGAAGTGCTAAACCAAAATTTCGGATTTTTGTTGTAGCGCGCTTTTGTCCTTGTGCTGGACGTTTTTAAAGATCAAAAGAGTGATCGGATTGCGTTTGTTTAAGACGGCTGGCGTGTTCGTCGGGGCCAATCGACGAACGGGGTGTAAGGTTTTTAGTGGTCGCGTTCGGACAATTTGTTTAGCATTGTCCTCGAATTTTAACTTTTTGCGACGTCTCGCAGTTATTTTCGAGGATTATGCGTGTTTGAAAGGTGATAATCTTTACGATTTTTGGGCCGGATGAGGCCGCAGACGAGCGTAAACTGAAGCGTAAGCGTTTTCGATAAAAAGACAGTGTATATTGTAAAAATTTTTATGTTTCTAAAAACTCGATTACAATAATGGCGATTGTGGGAGTATACGAGTATACGCACCCACTCCCCCCCCCTTTTTAGAGAGGGGGATAGCTGAACTCGTCTTTTGACAAGCTGCCTACGTACCCCTTTCGAGGATCAAGCCATCTCGTAGTTCTGTTTCATGCCGCGAGTGTTCTTACTCGGCGGTTGGTGTCGCGATGTCCGCCTTGACCGTGTCGATCGTGGCTGGGTCGACGCTAATTTTCCGGATGTTCCGGTTGAGTTGTCGCGTGGGCTTCGGATTTATGTCGAGCTTCGACGTCCGATGCGTTTGCGTTGACAGACGATTTTACTTCGTCCTTGTGCGGGGTGCTTTTGGCCGAAGATCGATCTATCTTCGCGCGTTTGCCGTTTGCAGAAGCCGTGATTTGCCTTAACTTATGCTCCGCGAGGAAGCATAGTCGCGACTGTTTTTGGCATCCCCAGATGGCCGCGACTCCGCTCGGCGTTGGGAACTTGAGACCCAGGTGGTAAGTTGACGGAACTGCCTGCATGGCGTTGAGCCATGGGGTTCCCATGATCACGTTGTAGATAGCGGGATGGTCGACTACCGCGAATTCGACGATTTTCGTGATCTCCTTGGCCATGACTGGCAATTGGATTGACCCGAGAGTCATCGACACTTCGCCTGAAAAACCCGTGAGTGGTTTTGGCGTCGGAATTACCTCTCCGAGTTCGATACTCATCCGATTGAGAGTGTCGCGGAAGATTACGTTGACCGTGCTTCCCGTATCGACGAGTACCCTTCCGACTTCTAAATCTCGTATGACGAGATCTATGACGAGAGGGTCGCAGTGAGGTTGGTCGATACCGCCGGCTTCTTCCTCCGTGAAGGTGATCGAGCAATTTTGGCCGTCTCGAGGAGGAGACCATGTAGGCCATTTTGCGCTTGATTCTGCCTTCCGTTGGTAAGCCTTGATGGCTGACACGGTATCGCCGCAGTATTGAGATCCTCCGATGATCATATTGACTCTGCGACGATTGTTATCGTTCCCTTTGTCATCCGGCCTCCTACCGCGTTTATCCCCAGGTTGGTTTCGTTGAGGAGATTTTTCGGCGGGCGGATTTCTGTCCGTCTTTGGAGGCCGATCAGAATCGAGGATGAGATCCTTGACGCTAGTTACTTCCGAAAGCTCTCCAGCGAGCAGCTTCGCGGCCAGTCTTGCTCCTAAGACTTTGCAATTAGTCGTGGAGTGTCCTCGGGATTGGTGGAACTCGCAGAAGGTGTTCTCGTCATACCCTTGATTGCGAGTCCATGTGTTGCCCGTGGTCCGGCCTTGATCCGAACTGATCGCATAGTTATGCGCCCCTTGGAGATCTTCCCCCTCGTGATGGACGTACTTGTCGTTACGAGAGTTCTTCTTTTTCCCCTTCGGATCTGCGTCTTTCGAGGATGGTCTTGCCGGCTTATGTTTTTGCGATAAGACTTTAGTTTCTTCCTCCACTATGATATAGTCTGTTGCTTTGTGGAGGGCGTCCTGGATCGTTCGCGGTTTGTCGAGAGTTATCCATTTTCTGAATTTCGACTTGTACCAGAGCGTCTTTCTCAGCGCGTCGATGGCCACTTTGTCGCTTATCCCGCTGACCCTGGACATTATCAATTTGAACCGACTGATAAACTCGCGGAGGGGTTCGTCTTCCCTCTGGGAGAGACTCCAGAGATCAACATCGGAGGTTTCCCTGTCTATGAATACAGAGTACTGTTTGAGGAATTCCGATGCGAGCTGTCGAAAACTCCCGATGGTATTGCGACGAAGGCGTGCGAACCATTCGAGCGCTGCTCCTTCAAGATTTTCGACGAACAGGCGGCAATAGCCGGCATCCTTTTCGCCGTCCTTCAGTCTTGCTCTTCCCATCGCGATGTGGAAAGCCTGAAGGTGCGCTTTCGGATCGGCCGTACCATCGTACTTCGGTACTTTGATCTTTCCCGGATCGGACACCCTCATGTCCGAAATGCGACTGGTAAAGGGGGTCTTTCGAGCTCCTTCCAGCAGTCGATCGATCTCGGGGGCAGCACTAGTAGCATGATGGATTTGAGACTTTACGGCTCTCACTTCTGCCGCAGTCTTGGTGATGTAGTCGCGAAGATCGCGGATATCCGATGTCTCGTCAGTGGATTTCCGAGCCTGTCGGCGCTTACTGCGAGTGAGCTCGGTTTGCCTTTCGGCCAGCTCCTCTTGTTCGTTCCAATAGGCGACTTCTTCTTCTTCCGTCATTGGTTTTTCGAACGGGGAGCCTTCCCGAGCGGATCGGCTTCTGGTCCTTCTTGGATGTCTGTCGACATCCTCGTCGCTGTCGTTGGAGACATCGCTAGGATCCAGGTCAATGTGTTCGGCTTCGTTATCCTCCGAGTCCTTTGCAGGGAGCGGAAGACTTTCAGAGTTCCCCTTCTCGATGGGAGACTTCTCGCTGGGGTTTTGACCGGAAGGTCGTTCCCGCGCGACTCCTGCTCTATCGAGTGGGGTGGCGAAATCGAGCCTCTTCCCGCGGATTTTGGTGGTTCCGCGGGGACGGATAGCTTGGGTCCTTGCCGTTAAGGTTTCAACCTGTTTGGTCAAGGTATTCACGAGCTTATCCTGTTCTTCCGACCTTTTTTCATAGGTGGCGAACATCTTTTTAAACTCCTCGAGAGTCGCGGCGTTGGCTTGCGCGTTGGCCGCAGATACGTCCGCTACCGGAGTGTGGAGATCGGTGCCGCTGCCTCCGTTAAGGGGAGTTTGCACGTTATCCGCGTCGTTGGTTGACATGTCTGACTGTGTGTGGCTTTTGCGGGTTAGATTGATCCGTAAGTCCCCCTCCTTCTAGCGCCAAACTGTGGGAACCGAAATTCGCACTGTCGATTTCCGTTTAAATAAGGAAACTAAGAAAACCCTAGTTTCCCAGAGGACCCGGATATCTGTTAATTACCACACGTCAAGCAATCAGAACACGAGAATAACAACGATAAAAATAAGAAATCGAAAAGAGAGCAAAGTAGATCTTATTCCGAATCTGCGTATGAGCGTTACAACAAGGTATAAGCCTGGGCTCGAGAGCTGTCGGCGAGATTCCTAGTTCTAGCAACCCTAAGACGGCTAAACCTAATTGAGTCGCAGCTCGAAATAACAAAAAACGGAAAGTTGCCTAAATCGCTCTAAGTGCTAAGTTTGCTCTGAAAAAGTTCCCCTCTCTGCTCCTCGCCTAGGACTCCTTATATACTAGCTCCAAGGTCGGTTTACGCTTTTACTCTTCTGCCCTTAAGCCGTCATAGCATAAAAATGGAGATATTCCATTTTTCCCGATCTTCACAATTATCTTCAAAACTTCCGTATTTATCCGCGGAAACTTGACATTTATCCTTCCTCGTGGGCCAAGCGCGAACCATGCTGTGGTTCACGGGCTTTTGGTTAGGAAAAATCGTAGGATGGGCCTCGAGTCGTGTTTTAGGTCCCTTTGGGCCGTCTTCCGACTCGACACGTTTACTACGAGTTTTCCGCGGTTTCTAATCCGCGAAGTTTGATCGATGAATTAGAATAGCGGGAAACATGGACTGAGCTTGCTACGGTCTTCGGGAGATAGCATTCGAAGGTTTGACGAGAATGCAAGGACTGGTGTCGTATCGATGTTCGGAAAGGTTCAATCGCTACACAGCGACCGAACTTTGGCTCGAGCCCGGTCGCTATGTAGCGACCGAGCGAAACGAGTGCTCGGTCGCTACGTAGCGACCGAGCTTCGGCTTGAGCTCGGTCGCTACGTAGCGACCGAGCGGGACGATCGCTCGGTCGCTACGTAGCGACCGAGCTTTGGCTCGAGCTCGGTCGCTACGTAGCGACCGAGCGGGACGATCGCTCGGTCGCTACGTAGCGACCGAGCTTGGCTGAGCTCGGTCGCTACGTAGCGACCGAGCGGGACGATCGCTCGGTCGCTACGTAGCGACCGAGCTTTGGCTCGAGCTCGGTCGCTACGTAGCGACCGAGCGGGACGATCGCTCGGTCGCTACGTAGCGACCGAGCTTGGCTGAGCTCGGTCGCTACGTAGCGACCGAGCGGGACGATCGCTCGGTCGCTACGTAGCGACCGAGCTTTGGCTCGAGCTCGGTCGCTACGTAGCGACCGAGCGGGACGATTGCTCGGTCGCTACGTAGCGACCGAGCTTTGGCTTGAGCTCGGTCGCTACGTAGCGACCGAGCGGGACGATCGCTCGGTCGCTATGTAGCGACCGAGTTTTGGCCCGAGCTTGGTTGCTACGTAGTGACCGAGCGGGACGATCGTTTGGTTTGAATCCCAAAGAATACTTCTTCGTAGAAATAACCTCGTATAGTTTATTTCGACGAAAATTACATCCCTTCTTTAACCCTTTCGGAAATACGATCTCTGAGGATTTTCGGATGGTAATTCCGTCGTAACCGTTTTTGACCCCAACAATCGGTTAAGCGCTGCGATTCTGCCGGTCAATCTTTGGACTTCCCGCTTATTCTTTGGAGAAGCCATCTCGATTAGTGCGTTGATCTGTTTCGGATTTGCTTCGATGCCGCGGTATGTGACCAAGTAGCCGAGGAATTCCCCTGATGCCACGGTGAATCTACATTTTGTCGGGTTGAGCTTCATGTTATGGGAATTTAATTGTGCAAAACACTCTTCGAGATGTGACACGTGATCTTTTGCTTTGAGGGATTTGACGAGCATGTCGTCGATATAAACCTCCATCGTTTTTCCGAGTTGTTTGGAGAACATTCGGTTCACGAGTCGTTGGTAAGTTGCGCTAGCGTTTTTGAGGCCGAAGGGCATTACCTTATAGCAATAAGTTCCGCGATCGGTAATGAACGCAGTCTTCTTGCGATCGTCGGGATTCATCCTAATTTGATTATAACCTGAGAAGGCATCCATGAAGGATAAGAGTTCGTTGCCCGCTGTTGCTTCTACCAATCGATATGTGGTAGAGGGAAGCTATCCTTTGGACATGCTTTGTTTAGGTCGGTAAAATCCACGCAAACTCGCCACTTCCCGTTTTTCTTTTTGACTACTACAGGGTTGGCAAGCCAGTCTGGGTATCTTACTTCTGTTATCGACCCAACTTTAAGCAATTTATCGACCTCATCGTTTACTGTGGCAGCACGTTTGGGTCCTAGCTTCCTTCTTTTTTGTTTGACGGGTTTGAATGTTGGGTCGATATTCAGCTCGTGACATGTTATGTTAATGTCGATTCCCGGCATATCTTCCGCAGCCCATGCGAAAGTATTGAGGTTCTTTTTAAGATAGGTTACGAGTTCTGTCCTTAAAGGCTCGCGGAGATTGGCTCCAATCTCGATGCAGCGTTCTGGGAAGGCTTCGTCGAGACAGATCGTTACCACGGGTTCGCATGTTGGCTCGCATTTTTCATCTAGGGCTGCGATGCTGCGAGATTGCCAGAAGAGTTCCGCTGAATCCTTACTTCGCGTATCTTTGCTGGAGGTCTTTTTCTCCACTTTTCTAGGAGTGATCTCGAGGATCGGTGTTTTTCGTTTTAGTTCTGCGGCGAAACAAACCTGTGAGATTCTCGGATTTCCCCATATTACCTCGACTCCGTTAGGGGTCGGGAACTTGAGGCAAAGATGGTACGTTGATGGGATTGCGCGCATGGCGTTCAACCATGGCGTCCCCATGATAACGTTGTAAGATGCGGGACGGTCGACGACTAGAAATTCTGTGACGTTCGTCACGGTTCCGGCTTTGACAGCGAGATTAATCGATCCATAGACAATGGTTATTTCACCCGAAAGTCCCAGCAGTGGGCTTGGGCATTTCGTGACTTCGGATTGATTGATTCCCATCTTTTCGAGAGTGTCTTTGAAGATGATATCGGCCGAACTTCCGGTGTCGGTTAGCACCCTAGCGACGTCGATATCTCGAATCGTCAGCTCGATAACAAGGAGATCGTTATGAGGTTTGGCTCGATCGATCGTTGCTCCCCCCTTGAATGAGATGACGTTCGCGCACATCGAATCTTGCATACCGTTCCTGTTCGTTGAGTGGCTTTTGCGGGTTAGATTGATCCGTAGGCCCCCCCTCCTTCTACCGCCAAACTGTGGGAACCGAAATTTGCACTGTCGATTTCCGTTAAAATAAGGAAAATAGGAAAACCCTAATTTCCCAGAGGACCCAGATTTTTGCTAATTACCACACGTCAAGCAATCAGAACACGAGAATAACAACGATAAAGTATAAGAAATCGAAAAAGAGAGCAAAGAAGATCTTATTCCGAATTTACGTATGAGCGTTTACAACAAGGTATAAGCCTAGGCTCGAGAGCTGTCGGCGAGATTCCTAGTTCTAGCAACCCTAAGACGGCTAAACCTAATTGAGTCGCAGCTCGAAATAACAAAAACAGAAAAATGCCTAAATTGCTCTAAGTGCTAAGTTTGCTCTGAAAAAGTTCTCCCCTCCATGCTCCTTGCCTAGAACTCCTTATATACTAGCTCCAAGGTCGGTTTACGCTTTTACTCTTCTGCCCTTAAGCCGTCATAGCATAAAAAAGGAGATATTCCATTTTTCCCGATCTTCACAATTATCTTTAAAACTTCCGTATTTATCCGCGGAAACTTGACATTTATCCTTCCTTGTGGACCAAGCATAAACCATGCGGCGGTTTACGGGCTTTTGGTTAAGAAATCATAGGATGGGCCTCAAGTCGTGTCTTAGGTCCCTATGGGCCGTCTTCCGACTCGACACATTTATTACGATTTCTTTTGATAAAGAACGAACTTTCCGCGGTTTTTAATTCGCAAAGTTTGATCGATGATTTAGAATAGCGGAAAACATAGACTGAGCTCCCTACGGTCTTCGGAAGATAGCATTTGAAGGTTTGACGAGAATGCATGGACTGATGTCGTATCGATGTTCGGAAGAGCCCGGTCGCTACGCAACGACCGAACTTTGGCTCGAACCCGGTCGCTCGGTCGCTATTACGTAGCGACCGAGCTAGACGGACGCTCGGTCGCTACGTAGCGAGCGATCTTAGTTCGAGCTCGGTCGCTACGTAGCGACCGAGCTAGACGGAAGCTCGGTCGCTACGTAGCGACCGAGCGAGACGGACGCTTAATCGCTATGTAGTGACCGAACATCCGTCTCGCTACGTAGCGACCGAGCGAGACGGACGCTTGGTATACCTTGGATGTGACCCATTTTTATCCATGGTATATTAGTATTTTACTATATATATATATCTATCTTTTCTACTCTTCTAGGTATGTTTTCAGGTTCAGGTGCATTTCGGAGTAAAGCTATGACTTTGGAGCATTTTGGAGCATAAAGGACATTTCACCCGAGCTGACCACTTAGAGGTCGACGAGAGGAAGAATAATCGATCGATGTGCATCAGTGCCGACGATCGATATCAGGAAATGCCTCGACAGTTGAAGATTAATATCGATCGATGTACACAAGTACCATTGATCGATGTCGAGACACCAGACGCGACATTTTGGATTCAGCAGACTTAAAAACCAAGGCCAAGCCAAATTACCAAAATGCCCTGACGAGTTTTTAACCTAGTAGAATATATACTGCAAGTGTTTTGACGGCAGAGGAGAGCTTAACTAGACCTAGTTTTGTTACAAGTTTCATTTGGGAGAGAAGATCACTTGTGATTGGAACTCCTTGTTTATATTTCTTTTCATCTATTCTATGAGTTTCTATTTATCTATTGATATGAATTGCTTTGCTATGTCTGAGTAGTTCAACTGTTAGATCCAGGGTTCAGATAGGTTTGTGGGATTAGCCCTAAACTATAGATCTGCCTTGTTGTGATATTCATGATAAATTTGTATTCATTGCTTGTTTTAGCCTTGCTAACTAGAATTTGATCATAGGATTGCATATTCAAGCACCCTTGTTATCCCATCCTGACATCTATCTATCATATTAGGATTGCTAGAGAGGGCTAACCGCCAATTTAGAATCATAGTAGGACATTTCATACTCGCGCATAGGCCTGGCTAGAACCCGTCGATCGATGTCCTCAACTGACAATCGATCGATGTTTGCAAAGGTGTATCGGTCGACGTCTTAATAGACTATCGATCGACACTCTCTTGTGTCTGCATCTAACCGGTGAGACACAAGATCTAGTCTGTTAACCAGTGGTACATGCGACAGCTGATCACTGAGTTAAGCGAATGAGCTCTAATATATCATGCTTGCAACAGTTAGGCATCTATAGGTATTATAATCTCCAACACCTGAATAGTGGCCCTGCATCTAATATCATTTCCAACCAAAGTTACATTTATTATTTACTCGTTTGTTATTATTGCTATTTCATTTAAACATTTACAACCCTTAGAATTAATAAACACTAGATTTAATTGTTCCCTAGCTTTTTGTGGATTCGATCCCTAGGTACTACATCTGAACCTCTTTTGATGAGAGTAACACTCCTTTATGGTAATTTGAGTGGTATAAATTTTGGCGCCGTTGCCGGGGAGCTTTGATCGCCATTAGATTTAGTTTTATTAATTCTTATTCTTTTCTTTACCCCTTTCTAATAATCTTTTTCTTGTCTTTTCAGGTGCATGCCCAGCGGTACCAGAAGCAACAAGAAGAAAGACTTGCTGTTCTCAGACGATCCTGCTCATTTGGAACGCACCATCCGTAGAGGTCAACGTTACACATCGCTTGACGCAACAACTTCGTCGTCGATCGATACGCACAATCAACCGTCGACCGACACCAGACCGTCATCGTCGATCGATCCCAATCGCTCGACAACGATCGATACTACATCGCGTACGTCGATCTATACCGTGTCGTCAAAAATGGTAAACATTATAATTCTAACTCAGGATGAGAACGGAAACCTGTATGACCAGGCCGGTCATCTGCGTAATGCAACAGGTCAGAAAATAGATGCTCAGGGAACTGTAATCCCTGATGCTGATGCTACAGGAGCTGCTCAACCTGTAGATGAGGACGCTCGATCGAAACCACTGGCCGACTACAATCGCCCAGATGAGTACTATTCCAACAGATCAGCTATTCGACTTCCGGAGATCCAGAAGCAGAATTTCGAGCTGAAGCCTCAATACTACACTCTCGTGTCGCAGATACCCTACTCTGGGTTACCGCACAGCATCCTATGGACCATTTGGAACGGTTCGAGGATCTAATCGCTGCTATTCGGATGGAAGGAGTCCCCGAAGATTACCTGCTGTGCAAGCTCTTCAGATACACGCTGAATGGAGAAGCGATGCACTGGCTCAGGCAGCAACCCACAGGATCTTTAACATCCTGGAGCGACATCAAGAATGCTTTCCTACAAAACTTGTTCGATGAGGCGCGCGCTGAAGAACTTCGGAACAAAATTTCTACATTCTCGCAGAAGGCTGGAGAGTCTTTCAAAGATACGTGGATTAGATTTAGGTTCTTCCAGCGAGACTGTCCACACCACGGATTTAACGAAGTGCAGCTGCTAAGCACTTTCTTCCGAGATTTCGCCTTACAGTATCAAATGGCTCTTGATACGTCGAGTGAAGGAAACTTCACTACTCGGAATCCGTTGGAAGCTGTGAGACTTATCGAAAACCTTTCTAACAGCAGCAGCACCAAAAACACTGACTCTGAACGGAAGAAGTCTGTAGCCTCTATCGGGAAGGAACAGATGGACGAAGTAAGAGCTAAGTTAGATGTGGTGCACGAGCTTCTTAGGAAGCAAGTCTGTTCAGCTGAAGGAGAAGTAACAGATACGGAAGGAGAAGAAGATGTGAATTACATCGGAGGTACCGGATTCCAGAAATTTGGAAACCAGGGCGGAAACATAAACTTCTTTGGAAATGGCCAAAGAAGTAACCAAAATTCACAATTTCAAAAACCCTTCAACAACAGCAAGAGCTACTCAAACTCTTACTACCAAAATCCACCACCCCAGACTCAGGAAAGCAAGATCGAAGAGATGCTTGATCGAGTACTGTTGGGACAACAACAAATCACTGTGGATTTCAACGGTAAGATAGACTCCGCCTACAACAATCTGAACACCAAAATCGAGACCTTAGGGACTCAGGTGAGAAAACTTGAAACCCAAGTAATTCAGACGGGTGAGACTATAAAGAGGCAAGAAGCTTTCGCTAGAGAGGCAGGAGCCAACAAAGGAAAACACCACGTAAATGCCATCATAGATGATGATTTCTGGCAAGTAGTGAGAAATGAAAAGCTAGAGGAAGGAGATTTCGAAATCGAAAGCTCCATGAGTCTCGGCGGATCCCAATGGTGTCGACCGATGTCGATGAACTCGCATCGATCGACAGACCATGATGAAGATCGATGGACGGATTACTCCAGTCATCGATCGACGTCGTCTGCCAAATCGACTGAATGCAATGCGGTTCGAATTCTAACTCATGAAGAATTCGCAGCTAAGCATCCTCACCCACCCTCCCCTTTCTATGAAAAATCGATCGATCGGTTGAGCCAACCATCGATCGACAGAGTGAGTCCGACGTCGATCGTCAAACACACCTCCCATCGATCGACAGGCACCTCTGACATACCGAGTGCGGTTACCCTCAATCGATAATGATTACATCAATGCACTCAGACCACCACCTAAACCATTAGCAAACCCACCCGAACCAAAATCCAACCCTTTGAATAGTTCATCAGAATCTGTTCAAGAAGAACAAGAATCTGAAGGGAGAAGGTTAAGGAAAAGAAAGGAGAAGATTCCTAAAAACCTTAAGAGGGAAGCTAACGATAAGGAGATGGATGGTTTCACTAAACGAGTCCTCAGAATCCCAATTGAAAAACCTTTTGATGAAGCTTACTTGACACACCGGTTGTGGATGTTCTTTAGAGAAACAAAGGTAACCGAAGAGGACATTAGGAGAATGTTTCATCAAGTCAGAGAGAAGATGAAACATAGGATCACATTGACGAAGAAGAGTGATCCTGGGAAGTTTGTAATACCATGCGTAGTCAAGGGTGTTGAATTTCTCCATTCAATGTGTGACACATGAGCATCAGTTAGTATCCTCCCTAGGATCATGGCAGACCAGCTTGGTTTGACCATCGAACCCTCAACGGAATCCTTCACCTTCGTGGATCTTTTAGAGAAACGATCAGGAGGTATCATAAGAGATCTGGAGGTACAGATTGGTAATGCCCTTGTCCCTGTAGATTTTCATGTCTTAGACATCGAGCTTAACTGGAACTCTTCACTTCTGCTTGGAAGATCTTTCCTAGCTACAGTAGAAGCTGTATGTGACATGAACAAAAACAAATTGTGTCTAACGCTCATAGACCCAAACATCCACTACGACCCCATCCGACCTAAGAGAAAGTTCATTAATTCTGTGGATTATGGGAAAGAACTTGGCTTCATTGGCGCATGCCATTGTGGAGCAGAGTATGAATCGGAGTACGAAACAGAGTACTCGGAATCGATCGACACCCCAACCTTTCCATCGATCGATTCCAATGTGTCAACGGTGACCGATGACCGCAACAACACGTCACTCGATGTAATGCAACCAGTTGACCATTTCGCTTCACCCAATCATTGTTACCAACATTTTGCCTTCCAACCTCCAAGCAAGAGAGGACATGATGATTATTCCATAGGCAGTTTGGCAGACAGTGGTTTCCATGAAAGTTTTGCAGTTGACACTGTAATTACTTCACCTAATGAGGAACAAACCGAGGAATACGATGAGGATTATTGAAAAGAACGTGCAATAGAAATGTCTTTGCAGGATGAAAGACTTGAAACACATAAGTTCACCAACACGTTTCCAACATCGTTCGATGCTGTGCACTCCACATCGGTCGATACCCATCCTCGTCCAGCAAAACAACCGCTCACATCGATCGACACCCGTAAAGGAACATCGATCGATATTCGCGCCGCAGCGAAAATTCAGGAGCAGGAGAATATTCCCTCCCCAACTAGGTTTATAGATACCTATATAAATCGCTTTGCACCTCCGAAACCACCTACACACATCAGAGCAAACACACAAGCAAATAAGATGAACACTCTTCCTTCTACATCAATAGAAAAATCCATGAAGAGCAATCATCTCAAGAACACAAGTTCTGCAGAAATTACTCTGTCATCGATCGATGTAACTGTATCTGCATCGATCGATACTACTCTAAACCCTAATCTCTCTATTTCTAAAATGAATGATTATGTAAACATTGATTATGGTTTTCTAACACCTGATGAATTTGGTATTTTCAGGGACCCAGATGGCAACGCACGTGCAATGGATGGAAGGATTTTACAAGTGTCCAGAGAGGACATAGCAGACATCCTTCAAGTAGCCAATGGACCTGACAACCTATTCACACAGCAACGTGGCACTCCAGACGTCATTCAAACAAATCCTAACAACCACGCAGGAGTCACCACAACAGAGATCAACCCAGATCTATCACGCCTACAAAAAGGGCAAGCATCGATCGACGGTACAACGGAGAAATCGATCGACAGGGTAACACCAACGTCGATCGATATAGATGAACCGAGGTCGATCGACAGACGGTATGAATGTGGGAACCGCGCTTTCGACATGTACGGAGCCAGAAAGTTCACTTGGGAACAAATGGATGAATATAGAGTCTACAAAGATGAGCGTGGACACGCACGAGGCGTCGCTGGTGAGATGATACCTGTCACAAAGGACAACATCAGGAAAATACTGGAAAGAGCATCTCTTTTTGAAGAGAGCCACATCTGTCTTCCAGAACATGCCACTTCCTTCACACTCACAAGAGTGGCACCAGAACTCTACACCAAAGCAGAAATCGATGAGATGGTGTTTGGTATTTGTGGAGCTCAGGAGAAACTGGGAGAGGAGCTCAAAACATTGGTAGAAGACACACATCAGCCTTTGGATAGAGGCTACAATGAGCTTTTCAGATGTATGGCAGAAATGAGGACAGAAATTGAGAGTTTACGTCAGCAACTTGAGAAGGAAGCTACGACCTCAGCATCGATCGACGCACCACATGCAACATCGATCGACGTCAGTCTTCCTACAGCTCAGATCCCTGCAGAACCGCAATGTTCAACACAACACAGGGATGAATGGGAAGTCTCATACATCGACACGAGGATAAACGACGTTTACTACCCTCTCAACAACAACGTGGACTGGCTAAGCACCAAAATCGAGCTACTACAGCAAGATCTGGACACCATTCGCAAGAAGGACCAACAACCAGCCACATCGATCGACATGTGTACCTTCACATCGCTCGACGCCAAAGTCTCAGCCATGAATGAGAGGCTGAGGACTTACGAGGATATGCATGACCGCTTTATATCACCAGTCATGACATATTTAAACAAATTGTCTAGTCAATTACTTCATGCTCAAAAGGATATTGAGAACATTACTAATCAAAGTTTTTTGCAGGCAAAATCAGCATCGACCGATAGGCTACGAGGACCTTGGATCGATGGCAAGAAACCTGTGGAGTTTACTTCCTTACACAGCTGCAGAGGTTGACAAGATCACATCCAAGATCTACACTGCTCTAGACACCATGAACGATCGACAGGACAATAGCAAAATCGATCGACGGCAACTCACCGAGATTGACCAACAAACACATAATCGCATTGATCGACGCCGAGTCTACACCAATCGGCGAGCAGCTGATACACAAGACAGTAGAGTCAATGCAAAAGGAACTGACAGATCTTTCAGCATACGCCTATGACGACATAGGCTGGCACCAGGTCAGCATTGACAACGTTCAAGAAAGGCTACAGAACATCTCCAATGTACTTGAGAAGATGGATGACAAATGGACAAGAAATGATGAGGCCACAAGAAGTTTCATTGCATCTTGGTCCAGAATGCGCAGAGATGACGTGGATGCTTGCTTTCCAACAAGCAGCTGCTTCTCCACCCAATAGCCAATCACTACCACAGTCAAGCTAAATGACTATAACCAAGCGCTGAGTGGGAGGCAACCCACTATTAGGTATTTTACTTTGGTTTTATTAGCTAGCATTTAATTTCTTTCGTTTTATTTCTTTCAGATTTAGGAGACCCAAGTAGGAGGACCTGAATATCGACCGACGACGAGACGTCGACATCGTTCGACATAGGCAACCACATGACGATCGATGTAACACTTACACATCGATCGATATTTAATCCAGTCAGATGTATCTTCCCTACTTGTTACATTTCGTACATCATAAACTACTCATCATAACTCCGGCTAAGTTACACTGGGACAGTGTAATTTAAGTCTGGGGGGAGATTTACTGATATAATTTATTTTATTCTTATGTAAAAAGGAATTTCAAATAAATTATGCTTAGCTATTGAAAATAGGGACTATAATCTTATATTGATTTAAACATGAATATCTAACCAATCTTTAGCACCATTTTAGATTTACTGATTGCAGATAGCACTAAAGATGCTAAAGCGGATCAACCTATCAACTACACACTTGCCTTGAACCGTATGAAGTAACAAAAGCTGATTTCCAACACTAAACCTGACATAACCGCTTGTCTTGGGGCTTGGTATACATGGGATCGGATTCTTCAGACAGGTCTGGAAGGTAACGCCTGGTTTAGATTATTTATCACATTTTCTCTCTCTAGATTTCGACCCTAGATTAGTTAGTGAGTAATAAAAAAAATAATAAAATTATAAGATCTATTGTTTAATTAGGATGAGTCTGAACATGACTTGGTGGCTAAAACCATTAAGGCTTGATTCATAAGGACTCAAATAAAAGAGTTCGAAACGGGACTTGGAGGCGGCAATCTTCAAGGCTCGCTTTCGCAAAGAACTCTTGGATATATGTCAAAAAGAAGTGAACAGAACTTGGTGGCAACCACCATTAAGTTTTGATTCATGGAAGCTTGTCCAATCTTGGTCACTGATCCTGCAATGGAAGCAGACTTTGACTCAAGAGAGAAATTTAGAGAGAGAGAAACTAGGAACTAACTTTTACCTGCAGCTCCAGATACCTGTCTGAAATCCTTACATCATGTGATCGATACTCCCAAGGTAAAGCATTCATTTTATATTTATGCTAAGAAATGAAATCAGTAGAGGGGATGTCAGACGTGGATTGATGAGTTGTGTTATGTTAGAAATGGTTGCTAAGCTAGGATATTGCATAGTGTGCTTTTGTGATTAGGACTTTTTAAATGTGGTTGCAAAATTGTTGAGGAAAGATTTCTATGTTTTAAAATCTTAAGTTCCCAAATAATTTCAAACCTCTTTCAGAGAGACTGCCTGTATGTTTTGCTTGAGGACAAGCAAAAGGGTAAGTCTAGGGGAGTTGATATACCTTGGATTTGACCCATTTTATCCATGGTATATTAGTATTTTACTATATATATATCTATGTTTTCTACTCTTCTAGGTATGTTTTCAGGTTCAGGTGCATTTCGTAGTAAAGCTATGACTTTGGAGCATTTTGGAGCATAAAGGACATTTCACCCGAGCTGACCACTTAGAGGTCGACGAGAGGAAGAATAATCGATCGATGCGCATCAGTGCCGACGATCGATATCAGGAAATGCCTCGACAGTTGAAGATTAATATCGATCGATGTACACAAGTACCATCGATCGATGTCGAGACACCAGACGCGACATTTTGGATTCAGCAAACTTAAAAACCAAGGCCAAGCCAAATTACCAAAATGCCCTGACGAGTTTTTAACCTAGTAGAATATATACTGCAAGTGTTTTGACGGCAGAGGAGAGCTTTTCTAGACCTAGTTTTGTTACCAGTTTCATTTGGGAGAGAAGATCACTTGTGATTGGAACTCCTTGTTTCTATTTCTTTTCATCTATTCTATGAGTTTCTATTTATCTATTGATATGAATTGCTTTGCTATGTCTGAGTAGTTCAACTGTTAGATCCAGGGTTCAGATAGGTTTGTGGGATTAGCCCCAAACTATAGATCTGCCTTGTTGTGATATTCATGATAGATTTGTATTCATTGCTTGTTTTAGCCTTGCTAACTAGAACTTGATCATAGGATTGCATACTCAAGCACCCTTGTTATCCCATCCTGACATCTATCTATCATATTAGGATTGCTAGAGAGGGCTAACCGCCAATTTAGAATCTTAGTAGGGCATTTCATACTCGCGCATAGGCCTGGCTAAAACCCGTCGACCGATGTCCTCAACTGACAATCGATCGATGTTGGCAAAGGTGTATCGGTCGACGTCTTAATAGACTATCGATCGACACTCTCTTGTGTCTGCATCTAACCGGTGAGACACAAGATCTAGTGTAATAACCCTCATGAGCCAATAAATTTTTGGTCGAGAAAAATCCCGCTCGACTAGTTTTTAGTTGGTTCAACAAGGATTAATAAAAATAAAAATCGACCCGGTAGATTAATTTCTCGAAGGGACTGTCTTGTGGTTGAAAGACCTTCACTTGATAGTTTGGTCGAGTCTTAATATTTTGGTCGAATTTTTATTAAACTGGAAGAGATTTTCCGAGAACAAGACGAGAGCCAAAGATAAGGAATATTTGGTTGAAAAATTATTGAAAATTATCAACCAACTGCTACAATTAATTTTGGACCAGACTCATGTCTTCCACCAGCCTGCTTGCTCAGTCTTTATACACATGACTTGCACCTGCCTGCTTGCCTAGCTTCTTCAGTAACTGTCACATGACAATCACAAGCTGCCTGCTTGCCTTGTTTCTTAGATTGTCATGTGAGAAGCACATGAAAGGGCTGGAGTTTCTTCAGGTTAAGGAAAGGACATCAGCTTGTGCTGAGAGTGCTGAAGCAGCTGGCCAGCTGTCCCCACTCAGCTTAGTTTGTCCTGAGTGAAACCCTCACCTGAAGCAAGCTCACCTCATATTTAACCCCTCTCCAGCTGCTTCCCACGTTCAGAACCCTGCAGAAAAACCTAGAGAATTTCAGTGAGAAAGAGAGAAAGAAGAACAGAAAAATCAGTGAGAAAAATCAAGAAAATAAATCAAGAAAAAATTCTTGGTGATCTAATCTTCAACCCTAGACTAGTCTGTTGCTTTGAGAAAGATCAGAAGGTGAAATTTTTGATTAAAAACCTAGACCTAATTTAGTTCAGATCATGATCAGGCCTTGATCTTTCTCTTTGATCAGTTCAGCCGCAACCTTACCTTGGAGAAGAGGATCAGCTGAGGCCATCTAGTCCTTTAGTTCGTCTTGGTAAGCTTTGGTCTCCTTGCCTCAGTCAGTATCTGATCAGAATATTTGATGTTTAGTTTAGGTCTTGGTCGGATCAGTTGTTTAAGTTATGATACAGTTCACTTCTTGTTTAGTTTCGGTTTGAATCCATCTCCTAAAACAGTTTGCTAAGCTGTTATGGATTGATTGGAGAAACGAAACTAAACTCAGTCTGATCTTGTATTGAACTGTTGTTAACTGAATAGAACTGAACTGATCTGATCTGGTATGAAAGGAACCGAGCTTGAACTGATTTGATTTAAGTTATTTAGCTTGAACCGAACTGTCAGATTGTTGATGTTCTGAACCCAACCTTGCCCTGTCTTGATCAGCTAAGGTGTGGAGCTTTGCTAGTCCCATCCTATCCATTCAGTCTCTTGGTAAGCCACAATCAAGTGAGTAAGATGAGTTGTTGAGTTAACCATAGTAACCGATCAGAACCTTGTCCATTCTCAGGTCCATTCAGCCTTGTTCAAGTGGAACTCAAGTCTTGTCCAAGCCAGTTTCAAGACTAATCTTTAGGTGAGTCTAGACAGATGTTGAGATAGATCATGAATGAGTCCTTGATTAAGTTAGTAAAGTGTCTGAATATTTAAGAATGGTGTTGTGTTTACTCATGGTAAACACTTACACTTAAAGAATAATTTTAAAGTGAGGTTAATCCTAATTTTGGTACTTGTTCTCAAGTACTAATCATAAAATAATCATGGTTTTGATTATGGATTAATCTTGGTTAATTAAGATTTAATCTTGGTTAATTAAGATTTAATCTTGGTTTAACTGAGAATTAATCTGAGATTAATTAAAGAATAATCATGATTAATTAAGTACTAATCTTGGATTAATTAAAGATTAATATGAGATTAATTAAGGATTAATCTAAGATTAATTAAGAGTTAATTATGATTAATTAAGGATTAATTATGAATTAATTTCAGAATGATTATGGAAGTAAAAAATCATGTGAAGTCTTGTTATATTTACTATCCCTAAAGCCCCCGCATTACCGTGACTTGGTCCTGCGAACGGAACAAGGTCATGAAGACACGATGATGGGGTAGCTCCCTGGAGACCGTGTACTGCATGACGATGCAGTGTCGGATTGTCCATACCGGACATTCGACAATGATGGTGATGCTAACTCACTAGTCTCGGTTAGCCTTAGTGGTTTCTCGGGTTTAGTATATATATTGTATTATATGAGTATGGTAACGGGCGGGTGTTGTGGAAGTGATGTTTAAAATAAGAATTCACAATGATGATCGATATTAAAGTATAGTACTAGTACTTGCATGATCATGTATATCCATTTGATAATTGTTTGGTTTATTATTGATTGTGTTTTGATTCTAGATTCACTGAGTAAACTAGTTGCTCATGACTCATTCGTGTGTGCAGGTAACCCTTAGGCGGGAGACACTTAAATCTTTTGAACGGAAGGAGCGGCCAACCAGCGGTAGTATTTTGTTGTCCTTGCAACGTACGTTTTGATGTATATTTACTTAAAACGTTGTTGGGCGATAGGCCGTAGGGTAAACTATAACAGTTTGTAAGATGTTTAAAGTAAATAAATAATGTATAAAAGATGTTTACAAATCACGAGTTCTCATATGATATTAGTCCTTGTCCGGGACGAACTAACTATCGAATATTGCTTTATCGGGTTGAAAAGCCTAGAGTAATATCCGATAGGAGTGTCTGTGTTCTTTGGTTGTTGGTCTAAGGTAATCGGATTTATTTCGAGAACCTCGGGTCGACCATTAGGGAACATCGACCGTGCCATTTCCGGTTATCTACGATCGGTGTCACATCTAGTCTGTTAACCAGTGGTACATGCGACAGCTGATCACTGAGTTAAGCGAATGAGGTCTAATATATCATGCATGCAACAGTTAGGCATCTATAGGTATTATAATCTCCAACACCTGAATAGTGGCCCTGCATCTAATATCATTTCCAACCAAAGTTACATTTATTATTTACTCGCTTGTTACTATTGCTATTTCATTTAAACATTTACAACCCTTAGAATTAATAAACACTAGATTTAATTGTTCCCTAGCTCCTTGTGGATTCGATCCCTAAGTACTAAATCTGAACCTCTTTTTATGAGAGTAACACTCCTTAGGGTAATTTGAGTGGTATCAACGCTCGGTCGCTACGTAGCGACCGAGCTTGGCTCGAGCTCGGTCGCTACGTAGCGACCAAGCGAGACGGATCCGAGCATCTCTCCAAGGACAATTTTTAAGCCTCCTGGAAGTGCTGACCAAAAATTTTGGGTTTCTTTTATAGCGCTATTCTCCTTGTGTCGGATGTACGAGAGTCATCTCTACGACATGGCTAAGTCTGTTTAGGACGTTGAGAGTTTGTTGTGATCAGCAACAAACTTAATGGTAAAAAATACCGTTTCGAGTCTTCGCAAAGGATATGTTTTGAGAAGATGTTAGTGCGTATGACTGTCCGTCCCGCTCGGTCGCTATATAGCGACCGAGCATCCGTCCCGCTCGGTCGCTACGTAGCGACCAAGCTCGAGCCAAGCTTGGTCGCTACGTAGCGACCGAGCTCTTCCGAAACGTCGATACGACACCAGTCCATGCATTCTCGTCTATCCTTCGATGCTATCTCCCGAAGACCATAGCAAACTCAGTTCATGTATTCCGCCATTCTAAATCATCAATCAAACTTTGCGGATAAAACCGCAAAAAGTTCGTTCTTTATCGAAAGAAGTCGCAGTAAACGCTTCGAGTCGGAAGACGGTCCAAAGGGACCTAAAACACGATTCGAGGCCCATCCTACGACTCCTCAACCAAAAGCCCTGCTACGGTTTACGCTTGGCGCGCAAAGAAGGATAAATGTCAAGTTTCCGCGGATAAATACGAAATTTTGAGGATAATTACGAAGATCGGAAAAAATGGAATATCTCCATTTTATGCTATGACGGCTTAAGGGCAGAAGAGTAAAAGCGTAAACCGACCTTGGAGCTAGTATATAAGAAGTCCTAGGCGAGAGGCATGGGAGAGAACTTTTTAGACTTGGAATTCTTTGCACTTCGAAACTTTAGGCTTTATTCTTCGTCGTTCCAATCAAACCAGGATAAATCTCTTTGTAGGAAGCTTGATATGGATACATAAAGTGGTGGAGAGTCATCAGGAAGTTGAATAAATCTCATAGGAGTTGGGATAAAGAAGTTATCCCACTTTCAAATCAGGTGATCCCAGTATTACAGTTTGGGAATAGGACAACTTCTTAGTCGTTCCAATCAAACCAGCATGAATCACTTTTTAAGATGCTTTATTTGGATATATAAAGTGGTGGAGAATCACCAGGAAGTTAAATAAATCTCATAGGGGTTGGGATGAAGAAGTTATCCCACTTTCAAATCAGGGAATTCCAGTTTCGAAGTTTGGGAATAGAACAGCTTCTTCGTCGTTCCAATCAAACCAATATGAATCACTTTGTAAGAAGCTTGATTTGGATACTTTAAGGGGTAGAGAATCATCAGGAAGTTAAATAAATCTCATAGGAGTTGAGATGAAGAAGTTATCCCACTTTCAAATCAAGTGATTCCAGTTTTCCAGTTTGGGAATAGGACAGCTTCTTCGTCGTTCTAATCAAACCAGGATGAACCTCTTTGTAAGAAGCTTGATATGGATACATAAAGTGGTGGAGAATCACCAGGAAGTTGAATAAATCTCATAGGAGTTGGGATGAAGAAGTTATCCCACTTTTAAATTAGGTGATTTCAGTTTTCCAGTTTGGGAATAGGACAGCTTCTTCGTCATTCCAATCAAACCAGGATGAATCTATTTATAAGAAGCTTGATATGGATACATAAAGTGGTGGAGAATCACGAGGAAGTTGAATAAATCTCATAGGAGTTGGGATGCAGAAATTATCCCAGTTTCAAATTAGGTGATTCCGGTTTCCCAGTTTGGGAATAGGACATCTTCTTCGTTATTCCAATCAAACTAGGATGAATCACTTTGTAAGAAGCTTGATTTGGATAGATATAGTGGTGGAGAATCACCAGGAAGTTGAATAAATCTCATAGGAGTTGGGATGAAGAACTTATCCCACTTTCAAATCAGGGGATTCCAGTTTCGAAGTTTGGGAATAGAACAGATTCTTCATCGTTCCAATCAAATCAAGATAAATCACTTTGTAAGAAGCTTGATTTGGATACATAAAGGGGTAGAGAATCACCAGGAAGTTGAATAAATCTCACAGGAGTTGGGATGAAGAAGTTATCCCACTTTCAAATCAGGTGATTCCAGTTTTCCAGTTTGGGAATAGGACAGCTTCTTCGTCGTTCCAATCAAACCTGGATGAATCTCTTTGTAAGAAGCTTGATATGGATACATAAAGTGGTGGAGAATCACCAGGAAGTAGAATAAATCTCATGGGAGTTGGGATGCAGAAATTATCCCACTTTCAAATCAGGTGATTCCAGTTTCCCAGTTTGGGAATATGACAACTTCTTCGTCGTTCCAATCAAACGAGGATGAATCACTTTGTAAGAAGCCTGATTTGGATACATAAAGTGGTGGAGAATCACCAGGAAGTTGAATAAATCTCATAGGAGTTGGGATGAAGAAGTTATTCCACATTTAAATCAGGTGATTCCAGTTTTTAAGTTTCTGAATAGGACAGCTTCTTCGTCGTTCCAATGAAACCAGGATGAATCACTTTGTAAGAAGCTTGATTTGGATACATAAAGTGTGCAGAATCACCAGGAAGTTGAATAAATCTCATAAGAGCTGGGATGAAGAAATTATCACACTTTCAAATCAGGTGATTCCAGTTTCCCAGTTTGGGAATATGACATCTTCTTCGTCGTTCCAATCAAACTAGGATGAATCTGTAACTGCCGTGATCCAAGCCCATTTGTTTTTTTTTAATTAAAACCCAAAAGCCCCTTTTATTTATTTTGTCCCACATTGGAAGTTTAGAAAACCTACCTCCTTTTCCTT
>NW_022610392.1:7500-30000 GCF_000309985.2 Brassica rapa | reverse complement strand
CGTACCCTTTGATACTTTCAACCCTTGGTATCTCGTACCTTTTGGTTACTTGCATCCTTTGGTATCTCACAACCTTTGGTAACTCATGACCCTTGGCAACACGCAACCTTTGGCGACTAGTACCCTTTTGATCAAACCTATCCGCTATGGTTAGCAATCAACGTAACCAACCATGACCCCAGGGTCTATAACGTGGTAATATGGTTAACTATCACGTTATATATATATATATATATATATATATCATATAGACATAATAATATAAAGAGACAGAGATAGAACCACTCACAGCCGCGATAGCCCTTACCGATCGGTCAGTCCGTCTCTCGGCTAACCACCCTTGGACCCTTGGTCCTTGGCGCCTATTTCCCTCCAGGAATAGGTCTTCCTATTGGCCTTAGTGACTTATAAAAGCCACGGCCTCATATGGCTAAAGCCATACTCACCATGAACCGGATCGTGCGCTTATGGCTTTGATCCTGGATTATGCCCTTCCGGCTTGGATCCTCGTTTCTCATTGGGGGATCCCTTTGTTTAGGACGTATGTCTTTTGTCTCAGACAGAATGAGACTGAATGAGAATGAATTCATAATCCCTGGACGTCCTCCCCTTTATATATAGAACCAAAGTTCATGTGCAAAGAGTCACATCCCTTCGAAGCATCCTTTTGGGACAGATCTTGGCCATTTGCCATCGATTACAATCAATGGTCCAGATCGTACCTGTTCAGAAATTGAAGGTTTCAGACCTTATAGGCACGTCCAACCCAAGACAAGACCTGGTACCCAAGCCCACGGCCTGCCCACAAGAGCCCAACGACTCATGGACTACATGGCCGGACCTCATGGTCCGCCACTGACCCGGACCAGGACCATCGGCCCAAAACTCGAACAGTCCGTCGAGCTGAGATGAGCTGACTGCCAGCTGCCTCAGCTGAGTGAGATAGTAGTTCAGCTAGTTGAGCTGATTTAACTTGGAACGAGCTAGGCTGAGCTTGACCGAGCTACGTCTAGCTGATCGAGGTTCTCGTAAGCATCGCCCAGCTTCTGTACAGCTTATCCTAGCTGACTTCTTTCTCTTATAAGGTTAAGTCTCAGCATCCTCACGTCCTTAACCTTCTGTCTTGGCCATGGAACGCTAGCCTTAAGGTCTTAAGACCGGCTGGTACGTTTCCCTAGAACCATGGCCGTCCCGACAATCCTATCCAGGATTAGGGGCGTGATAAGTCTCCACCACTTGAAATGGATTCGTCCTCGAATCCGGTGATGATTATACCTTGTCTTAAGACAAAATATTCCAACCGAACTTATTCTAGTCTTGATCAGGGAATAGAACAAGCCTGATTCAGAACAACAAAAACCACTTCGATGATCAAATTCCTTTGACCATCGTTGTACAAGTCTCCCTTACTTGATAAGGATTTAACCACAAACAATCCTATCAGGGGGTCCTTCTGGTTTTGCTTATGGCACCCTTACTGGTCTACTTCGACCACAGTCGAGGGTCCATCAAGCATTCATTCAAGTGATACTTGTAATTCCATCCAAAGACATTCCTTGTGTCACTAGACGAACTCTCCAGGTTGCGGTCCTAGTATCCAACAAGTCTATGTCTTTCTTTTGAATATCATCTTCTTCAGATTTTATTCTATCTCTGATCATAGTCCACGACTAGATCATAACAAGTCCCTAGGACATGCTGCATACTCGAGCCTTAGTAGATTTGGCCAATCCCCACGCCACTCGATGTACCAGTCAAGTCCTCACGAACTCGTTCCAATCTTTACGCTGCTCGTCCTACAACGAGTCCTAACAGATTGTTATGGTTCTTTTGTCCTTTATGGACAATAAGGTTCATGACCTCAGCCAGAACGTACTGGATCATCCCCTTAACCAGCCGCAACCTTTTCAGGCTTGGCCACATTGCGATCTTAGTCCCTCCAGACTAAAAACGCCTCAGACTTGACCTCTGCCCTTCACTGGACTTTGTCATAATTCGATCCTGGTCCATTTATGGACGTGATCGTATTCCGGTCCTGGTCCACTCAGGGGCTCGACTGTTTCACCCCGACCATAGGTCCATCTCCGAATAGGTCGTGGCCTGATCCTCATCCCTTACTGGACTTGATCATTCTCTTCTCAACCTTAGGTCAATCTCCGACTTGGTTGTACTGTGACCATGGTCCTCTCTCGGACGTGGTCGACTTCAGCTCGGCCATCTCGGCAGGAGCCATCAGAAACAGACTCTAGGACAGCGGAGCTGCCCCTGGTTCCAGTTCAATCATAAATGGATCCGACCTATCAGGGGGGACACCCTGTAGCGAGCGGAACACATCTGGGAACTTAGACACCAACGGGTCCTCAGACAGATCTTTCAGATCAACAAAATTTGCCGCGCTCCATAGTGGTAATTGTGGTCAAAAATACTTCACAATCCCGTCTAAGCATCTGATCCACACGGAATGCTGACACCACTACTTTCCTTAAAGCCGGACTCAGACATTGGATCTCGATACCAACGAGATCCCAGACAGATCAACAGAATTTCTGTGCTCCATAGTTGTAGTTGTGGTAAAAAAATACTTCACAACCCTGTCTATGCATCCGATTCACTTGGACTGCTGACACCCCTTCTTTCCTTAGAGCCGGACTCAGACTCAGACTTTGGTACTGGATCGGGTGAGGTCCAGTCCCAATTGCACACGAACTTGGTGGCAATCGAGAGTGGCCCAATACTTTCCCAAAGAGATTCATGCATAGGATCATCTCATGATTCTGTAGGCGCGTGGATATTTTTCTCAATCAGATCTACAGGCAGATTTCTCTATTGGATCATCACCGGAATATTTTTCCTGAGCCCTAGTGAATGCATTATTTGCCCACCGGCTGCCCTCACTAGTCTCGAATCATCCCAGAACTCAGACAGAACAGACTCTTTCCGACCAGTCCCGGACTCACAAAACTATGTGTAGCCTCTGTGTCAAAAAGTATGTGTGTTTCCACACCACAAATCCACTTGTGGAAAATATCTCAGTTCATGACCAAACCACAAAGAACGTCCCATAACATCCCTCAAGACGTCGCCAATCACTTAATACTTCCACTACCATTAGGTACCTAGATGAGTAGGATTTCGGTTTGATCACATATTTGGAAAACGTCCCATACCATTCTCCAAAGCGTCTTACTATTGCAAATGCTCACACCATTCACAACAGCAATTATAATATACTACAATCCCCATCATACTAAGATACTTAACATCATGTTCTTCCAATGATTGGAACGAACACCCTGAGTTTCCTCATTCTTTCTTTGGATGGATTCAGATTGGAATTGATTCATTCCATCTGACTCGATTAATGGAAACCTACCTTGACTTATACCGAGTCCTAACTGATCCATCTGATCAGAAGTCCCCTCGTGTACTGGTCATGTAGTGTCTCCCTTGAGTCAGATTTTAATATTGCATATGCTTTACTTATTATGAACGACCATCAAGGGATAACACTTTACTTCAGTAGAATGCTGCACGTTTATTTCAACCCAAGCCACTCTCTGGTCCATGTTACTTCCCTTTTTCAGGTCATCCATCAACAAGTCTAGCATTGCTTCCATCCCTTCCAACCCGTCTATTACTTCTAAATACTAGATCTACCAATCTTTCTGTTTTTAGGTTCTTGCCCTTGGAAAACGTATCTTGGCTAAGCCGGTTCATCTTAGAATTCCCACATTCACAAGCATGATACCCTAGCTTTCCTCAACTCTTTCTTGGCTCACCCAAACTAAGGTTTCATAGTCATCATAGTTTTGGAAATAATTTCGGTATGAAACTCATAATCTTAGAGCGTTGTCCTAAACAGGATCAAGCATGCTCTGATACCAACTTGTAATAGCCTGATCCGGCCGACAAGACCGTGGTCGAAGCCTTACATCGCTCGGTCCACTTCCTGGCCGAACCTCTTAATTTTTGCCCTTTATTTATAATATCGCCTAAAGGCAAGGGTTAACTTAAACCTTATCTAAAGTCTTCCCTAGTCATTAATAGGTTAGATCCTTTCAACAGATACGCAGCGGATTATTCTCTAGTTAACCATTGGTCTAAAACAAATATAACACTTGTCTGGTCGAATCACCTTAGCCTTGGTCAGCTTACTCAACTACCAATTAGCTTAAAAGTCAATCCTAAACCCAAACCAAGCCATACGATTCTGAAGTTCCATTCCCCTAAACCATTCTATCTAGATCTACATAAGTAAATGCTAGATCATACCTTTGCCACATCTATGGAGCTTATTAGCTCATCGGTCCCCCATTGACTCAAATTTCTCTTGCTTGACAGCTGAACCCCGATCACTCAATGATCTTACTTAAGGTCCTTATCGTTACTCCTGCATCAAACAACTCCCATAGGTACTTAGTCATTAAACCAACCATCCCCACATACATAAATAACCTTTGAGAAGTCTTTGAAAGGATAAGGGTTTGCATATGGCCTTTCTTGGCTCATGCACAATCCGAAATCCTTTTGCCTTATAGGAAATAGTACCAAGTCCATCTTCTGGACTGACAAATCTCATTAGATCCTAAGTCAATCAACCAACCATCCTCACATGACTTGGAACTGATGAGTCTTCATCTGGCCTGACCGGCCTTGGGACTTAACCCAGACAACATATATGATTTGTTCATACCAACCGATGCATTAATAAATCAGGTTAGGACTGACACCTTGAACTATCATTCAGAGGTAAGGTCGTCCATACTCAATCATGTTCAGATCTTACACGGCTTTCCTTGAAACACGTAGGCTCAGTATCTATGGTCTACGACACATAGTACTAGCCACACACTTCGTCATGACTCTTAGCCAATCTCGAAGCTATTAACACCAACGTTGATATCTAGAAGCATCACATCAATACTCTTACTCCAGCAACGTGACTATCCATACTAGTGTTCGGCCATCGAACCATTGTCATGAAATATGATCCGACCACTAGACTTGATAAGCCATCGTCCACTTAGCATGTACTGATATAACCGGCCTTCCATTGCCATCATGTGGGTCTATGCCCTACATGAGGCATATGGCGCCTATCTTACTCACCAACCAAAGGTTTATCGTAAGATATCCCACTTAGCCCTTGCGGCCAGAACCTTCATCCATTGACCATGGATTATGGTTCATACATCAATCATGTTGTACGGATTGCACTAGCCTTAAGGCCTTCGCTATTTCCTTACACTCATGTATTGACCTGTAGGACAACCTATTGCCATCATGTGGGTCCACGCCCAACATAATGCATTTGGTGTCCTTGTGACCATTGAACCACTCGTACCCTTTTCGGTCCCGTTCCATTCGTACCCTTTCAGTCCCAACCCGTTTGTACCCTTTCGGTCACGAACCGTTCACATCCGATGGATCATGATACGTTCGAACCTCTTGGATCACGACACGTTCGTACCTCTTGGATCACGACACGTTAGTACCTCTTGGATCACGACATGATCTTTGGCAACACGCAACCTTGGATCACGATGCACCCTTTGGTCCTCGTGTCCTCAAATCCATTGTACATGTATCAAAAGCGAATAAATCAGATACAAAGGATTTAAAATTCATGGAAAATTCAATGAATGAAAAGTTTGGACAGAAACTTCTTTGGATGTTTGAACTCGTTTCCCTCAGGTATGTGCGGTTTCATGTTCCACGAACACAAGTCCTTAGGCATTCACCAGGGCTTGCTCTCCTTGGAAACTGATCATGCTTATCATGTTCATTCAAAACAACTAGAGAAACCACATCAAATCTGCGAAAGAAATAATCAAAGGGTTTCTCTATCCTCATCATGAATGAAATCAAATTGATTTTTTTGGCCTAAGCAATTTTGGTTCATTCCTTTTCTTGAACCAAATATCTTTCAAACCACAGCTCAATGAAAACAATTCAAGAAAATGTTTAAGCAAAACGTTTTTCAACCAAGTAAGATTTGTTTTTGCTTAGAAATTCTCGGTTTTAAAACATTTTCAAGATGAGCAGAGACAATCAACCCATGATCCTTACAGTGCTTTTGGTTTGGACAGGAGGTTGACTGAGGAAAGACCATTGGTTCATTGAGGATCGGTTTTGGCTTAGGCCGCTCCTTTCTTGAGCCTCAATCTCCTTTAGAAGTCTGGTACTCGAGGATAGACAGACTGGAGAATCTCCGGTTTGGAAAATTCATAACTCCTTCCTCCGTGATGCTTTTCAAGTGATTCCAATCGTCAGTGAATCCTTGGTGAGTTGGATTTCCTTTGAAATTGAATTCATGACAAAAGACCTTCTGAATGTTGAGATATCCGTTTTTGACTGAACCCCTGTCGCTGGTATCTCCAAGGTAGCCGGTTTGAACAAAGCTTCTCCAAATCTCAGGCTGTTGGGCACGGTCAATGCTTTCATTTCTCAGAGGCTCAACCTGTCTTTCCTGGATACTCAAACAAACAAGTGCGCTTGAAGTTCAAAAGACAAAGGGGCAGGAGTTGTGTCGGGATCAAAGCAAAGATGGCTCCTCCACAAAGTTATCACAAAACTCTTGGACATCAAACTGAAGCAAACATCTCTTTGGATCAGCTTCACCTTGGGACGATTGAAAGGTTCATTGCACCTCCTGTTTGGCATATCTTGCACACTAACAAACTCATCAAAATTATTCAAAGAATATTTAAATGAAGATTGAGAGATAGTTTGTTGTGGGGATTTCTCCTTGCTACTTTCCCTTTGAAGACCAAACATCATAACCTGAAAATCTCAACACAAAATTAGAAAATAAAACCTCACTCTCTCAAGTGTTAATCTCATCCACTCAAGTGTTTCTCTCAGATTTAGGTGATCACACACAAGTTTCTACTCAATTTTCTAAGAAGAACACATCAAAGAATCCCAATGGACAAAATCCAAGCAAACAAAAGATAATTTTAAAAGAGAGAAAGATAAGAGATTTTGGTTTTGGAAAATCCGTTTTAACCACCTCAAAGGCTGGATTTCTCCTCAGCCAGCAGGCTTTCTCTTCCACCACCAATCCCCAAATGAAAAACTTTTTTTTTTATAGATAGAGGATGGTAATGAGGGGTCCGGATTCAAGATGGATAGAAGAAGAAGTGTTTATGATTTAGAAATGGAAGATGAAAAAGATGAATGATTTAGAAGATACCAAACGAGCGGCTCTGATACCACTTGAAGGACCCTAAGATCGGCCCACTCAAATGGATCAGATTTGGATATGAACTCCGGATGGAGAACTGGATGGATTGAAGGGTCGCACGAAGGTTGCGGAAAGGCCTTCGATATTCCCGACTCCAAATGGTGCTTGATATCCCTCACAAGACCACCAAGTGAAGGATATCTGGTCGTTGCTTGATATGACTCACAAGACCAACGATTTGAGGAAGTGTTTACTTGGATATGACTCACCAAGAAACTAAGAACAAGTTCTAAACGAAGAACAAAGAGTTTAACTCAAACTTTAGACAAAATCGATTTCTGATTTATTAAAATGAAAGAGTTTCATACTTATAGAGTTTTGTAGATCTAGGAATTAAATAGAAAAGTAGATCTAGATCTAGATCTAGTCATTAAACAAAATAAAGACAGATTATTAAATGTGACTGATCGGCTTCTGTCCAGGTTCGTTGTATCCTGAAGCAGGGACCGCGGTAAGGAAAAGGACGGATGTGGGACTGTCCGGATCATGAACCAGACTGGACCAAGTGTGTCCTATGTCTTCAGAAAGGTGAAGGATCCTTGCCTTAGTGAAACTTGGCTCATCAAAGTGCGTGAACTGATCAAAAGGGTAGATCAGTCCATCAGTATGGTTGCCGGTACGTGCAGTATGGGCCAATCGAGCCAAAACAGAGAAGTCTCGATCATTTTGTGAAACATCATGATCCAAGTCAAGTCTGGCATGATCTTTCTCAAGTCTGAGATGATCTTTCTCAAGTCTGGCATGATCTTTCTCAAGTCTGGCATGATCCAAGTCAAGTCTGGCACGGTGAAAAACATGAACCTCGGTTGAAATGTTCAGAACGTCTTGAACTCCATGCTGAGCTGGTTCCATGTAATGATCCGTGGACTGCAGCACATCAACGAGTTCCAAAGGTTGTGAGTTGCCAAAGGGTGTAAGTAACCAAGCGTTACGGACGACAAGAGGTACGAGGACCAATAGGTACCAAGGACCGAAGGGGTGCATGTTCCAAACGGTGCCTGTTGAGACAGGTCGTGTCCGTTCCTTAGGGATCAGACCATGTCTTGTCCGTCGAGACAAGTACACGGTTCGTCTAAGCCAGGGTAAGAGTCCCAAGGTCCGATCGGCCGTTTGACCTACTCGGATTGGGCGTGAGGCTTACTCGGCCGTTGGATCCAGGCCCAAGGCCGGATCAGGTAAGAAAGTCCGTTGGGCCATTGAGCCGGACTTCATCTAGGCCGGTCACACCTAGATTCTCTCCGGATGGACGGATTGGTCTTCGGGACGATCCGGACTGTTCGTGTGTTCTGTTTATCTATTCGGGACTGTCTATCTGATTCTAAGTCAAGGGGTGGTTGGTTGAATGATTAGGATTCGGTAGGCACGGTTTATATATTTTTATAAGTATATTGTCCGAGGTTTATCTATGTTCTAGGAACCAAGCCAAGCATTTGTAGAATCGACCAGTTCTATTTTCGGTTATGATTAATGCTTATCTGGTTGTGGTTTCAAGAACTAAGGATGGTTCTGGTCAAGCCAAGGAGCCGTGAAGGCTCGGTCAGTGAGAGGCTGTGTAACGTATGGTTAGATGATGCTAGGGATGAACCAGTGATTGACTATGAAACGATTAAGAAGTTGTGTATCAGATCTCATGTGTGGGAACCGAAATTTGCACTGTCGATTTCCGATTAAATAAGGAAACTAGGAAAACCCTAATTTCCCAGAGGTCCCGGATCTCTGCGAGAGCCACCGACAAGTGATCGAATATATGCGGAAATCATGAAAAGATAACAAACGAGTTTAGAAAAATCAGTAGATTTTATTTCGAGTCCGCGTAAGAGCGTTGCGATCATTACAAGGGATCATAAAAGCTTTGGCCGCAAAGGCTGTGAGCAAGTTACTTAGTTCTAGCAGCCTAAAAGCTCAAACCTAGTTGAGTCGCAGCTCGATAACAAAAGACGAAAAAGATAAATAAAAGGTTTTTGATTGATTTCGGACTGAACCTTGTTAAAGGCTGCCTACGTACCCCTTTCGAGGATCAAGCCGAACGTAGTTCAATTGATAGAGCTGGACAAGAGATCGAACTGCCTGGGCGAGTTCGTCTAGTAATTGAGTGCCAGTCATAGAAACCGAACTTGTCGAGAATAAAGCCTAAAGTTTCTAAGTGCAGAGAATTCCGAGTCTAAAAAGTTCTTCCCATGCCTCTCGCCTAGGACTCCTTATATACTAGCTCCAAGGTCGGTTTACGCTTTTACTCTTCTGCCCTTAAGCCGTCATAGCATAAAATGGAGATATTCCATTTTTTCCGATCTTCGTATTTATCCTCAAAATTTCGTATTTATCCGTGGAAACTTGATATTTATCCTTCCTTGCGCGCCAAGCGTAAACCGTCATACGGTTTATGGGCTTTTGGTTAAGAAATCGTAAGTTGGGCCTCGAGTCGTGTCTTAGGTCCCTTTGGGCCGTCTTCCGACTCGAAACGTTTATTACGACTTCTTTCGATAAAGAATGAACTTTCCGCGGTTTTTACCGCAAAGTTTGATTGATGTCTTAGAATGGTCGGAAGACATGAACTGAGTTCGCTACGGTCTTCGGGAGATAGCATCGTACGATAGACGAGAATGCTTGAATTGGTGTTGTATCGATGTTTCGGAAGAGTTCGGTCGCTTCGTAACGACCGAACAGCACGGACGCTCGGTCGCTACGTAGCGACCGAGCGAGATGGACGCTCGGTCGCTACATAGCGACCAAGCTTGGCTCGAGCTCGGTCGCTACGTAGCGACCGAGCTGTGTGCATGCTTGGTCGCCGCGTATCGATCGAGCTTGGCTTGTCCGTTGTCCGATTGCCGTACTCGAGCTGGTCCGCGGCCGAATTGGATACATGTCTGTTTCCTTCGTACAATCGGTATTGAGATTTGATTGAGGTTTGAACAAGATTTTACCGCAAGGCTCTATGTAAAGATATCTTTACGAAGATTACTTTTTTCGTAAAAACGTTCATGCTGACTTTTACGGACTTTCAGGCATTGATTCCGTCGTGACCGATTTGACCCCAACAGTTAGCCCCCCAGCTCGTTAGAACGATGAGCTTCTAGCGTGAGGTTCTAGCGAGTGGCTTGGCAAGTTAGGCAACTTAGGTGAGTTAGGCGGAATTTATGGTTGAAAAGGTCTGTGGTAAGTGATCTTCTCGCTCTCCTAAAAGTAAAAAACGCGATAAGATTGGGGCTGCACCTTATAACGGCTGCCTACGTACCCTTGTTGAAGGGATCAAGCCTTTCGTAGTTCGTCTTGGAGTTAAGGTTCTTATGACTAGTTTTCTAGTGGGACCTTTATGGTCTAGTTTTTATGTAGCGATAATACGGCGTATTGCTGCCGATGGCATTTTGTATGGGTGTAGAGGGAAGACTACGAGTTGTCATCTCGTAATCTAACTCTATGTGAACTGCTATATCCGTAATCTGTTTCGAGAGTTTTCCGCAGTGTGTAAACTTGCGGGATTTCTGAAGATTCTCGAATAATGGCAAAGAGACAAATTTTGGGATCTCATATCAGGGTGTTTGATACTATGCCTAGAGATGTTAGAGACCAGTGCGCTGGATTTAGGGAAAGACCTAGGTTTACTCCTGGTTTTAGAGGGTGCGATGACTAATTCGACTTACGTATCCCGTTTCAGTTTCATCCTGATTCCATACCGATTTAAAGTCCGCGATAGGTTCTCGGCTTATACGACTTGTATGGTTGGAATCGAGCATCTCTCCGGAGATCGGAAGTGCTGGACCAAAATTTCGGATTTCTTTTATAGCGCTATTATCCTTGTGTCGGATGTACGAGAGTCATCTCTACGAGATGGCTAAGTCTTTTTAGGACGTTGAGAGTTTGTTGTGATCAGCAACAATCTTAATGGTAAAAAATACCGTTTCGAGTCTTCACGAAGGATATGTTTTGAGAAGATGTTAGTGCGTATGACTGTCTGGTCTTCCAAGAAAATGTTTTTATCGAGGAAGGAAATTTCGTCGAAGAACGAATCTTCAGGCCTCTGCGACGTCTTGCGATGCTGAAGATTTGTTATTCTTTCGTATGCCGCGTTTCGGGCTTGAAATGTTCGCGAGTTTGTAGATGTTTCGCGATGTTGCGAGGGTTTAGTCTTAGCCTTGCGTTTGAGAAACATTCTGGTTTGACTACGAATGTTTGCAGCCAAAATTGTTGTTCCTGTTTGGATGCTAATAGTTTTATTTGCGATCGAAGAATTATGACTGAGGTGTCATGTAAATGGGAACAGGCGTTTTCATAGTGTTTTGTGAAGTGTTGGCCTTCCGAGATCTATTTCGTGGATTCTTTAGGATGTTTCGTATACCTCTAGGATCTTTGTTATGAATTTTTCCTTACATGCCGCGTATTACGGTTAAAACGTTGCGGGCTTGAAGGAGCGTATTGAACTTGGTCAATTTTCAAAAAGTTTAGATTTTCCGTTAACCGTTAGGTTGTTAGGACTTAGTTTCGTTACGGAAAATTTATCATATGATTTCCGACTGTGGGCTATACGATAATTTATCATATCATATAACCGGTTTTACGAAGGTTGTAAATCATTGATATGTATACATATGTCAAAGTAGCATTGTTTCTGCGGGTTCTACGAGAAACATTCCCGCTGTGATTTTGATCTTAGATGAAAGTTGCTTGGAGTTACCCATGGAGTATTACCGAAGTTTATTTCAATATGATCTAGTCGCGGAATGCTTTTCATAGGTTTTTCGAGAGGATTCTCATGACACATTCGTTTCTTGAACGAATTGGTCAACCAGAAGTGGTTCCAGCTAACCATCGGGAGGAAAGTGCTCCTTTTAATGTGCACGATGCTACATATATTTTCGAGTTTTCTTCGTCGCAAATGTTTTCGATGCTTTTCCGTGACTTACTTGGTACAACGGAAACTGAAAGAAATGCTTTGTTGATTGATGATTTCTCGTAGAAATTTTTAAAACGAAACTGGCTTTCTGAAGCCGGAAAAGGCTTCAATACTATGGCTAATCGTCAAGTTTCAGTTTGATATTGGTACAAGTTTTCTGTACGCATGATTGCGACAAGAAATTATGTATAGTTTTTGATATTATGTTCATGATCGTCTGGATATGTTGCTAGCGTTTAGACGAATATTAAGATTGTCGTTTGCCTATTCTTGACGATTTGCAGAAGTTTTTTGAAGTTTGGGAGTATACGAGTATAGTATACGTACCTACTCCCCCTTTTTTTTTTACGAAAGAAAAACGGTTGAACCGATACTTTGAAGGGTTGTGTACGTTTCCTCTTCTGATGTTTGGAATGATCGATAATTCGGGACGATTTATAGACGACACTTGGACTGTGATTTGGTTGTTTCCAAGTTGACGACTTGGGATATGTCGGTTCCGAGAAAATTGCCAGAAATGAATCGGTTTTAAGATGACGTTCATGTCTCTAACTTTTTCTCTCTTAAGGAAGTGAGCTTGATATGCGTGGCGATCGTTTCTCGACTTTCGGAGAGTTTAGATCGGTTTGCAAGATCTGGATGAACAATTATGGAACAATATATCGAGACAGGAAAAATCGCTTAAAACTTAGTTCGCTAGACTATCCGCCTAGGTTTTACGTTCCCTACAGTTCTATGGCATCCTCAAAGTAATTTCCTACGAAAATTCCAAGTCTGATTTCAAAAATTTCAAGTCGGAAATACCTTAGTTCTCTCGAAGATGCAGTTTTGTTTCTTCTCAGTTTTGCTTGCTCATTTCCCTTTCCTCTTCTCGTGTATGTTCGCCATTTCCGATATTGGTGTTTATCCTTTGAAACTTGATATTTATCTTCCAAACTTGACTGTTATCTTCTCCTTAGATAAGACGTCAATTTTTGTAAAAAGGTTCAACGTAATCGTATAGTTAAGGCGGCTAAGATGTTGAGTTAACCGTTGCCGTTTTATACGATTAATCTGAATCCATGCGAGAAAACAAGCAAACCGTTACTAAGTTAGACTTAGCCTCCTGCCATGATCTAGCTTCTAGTAACGGGAACCTGCATTAAAACAAGTCAACAAACAATCCCTAGTTAACCATATATACGCCAGAGTTCAATACTCATGTAGTGTTAGACACTTAGACTGTGCAAGTATCATTAATCGATCGACCAACAATCAAACAAGAACATGATCGGCCAACCAATGATACCGCATAGCTTTAATATCCACCACCCTTCACAAGCAATCACTCAAACACATACATGCCAACGTCAGGCCTACAATAACCAAATACACACCAAGCCTAATCCGGTACCTAAACCGGACTTATGACTTAATGTCAGAACCTGCAAGCAAATCAGTCAACCACAAACACAATCACAATAATAAGACTATGAGTATCTACGACTCGATCTAACTCGTATCACCGTATATCGGTGCTACACTGACTCGAGGGTTCCATAACCCTCTACGACACTCTAACACAACACTCTAACCTGGGACCTGGTGACTTCGTGTTCCTCCTCTCTATCGGAAATATCCTATCTCCCTACCACAAAGGCCAGAAGAAGGAACTTTCAACCGACCGCGGCCCACAGTCCTTCGGGTCACCGCGTGACAGCCCACAGTCCTTCGGGTCACTGCCACATTACACCGTCGTGTAATACTCAGCCATAGTACATGACACCGTTCGTCTGAGTTTTCCCGATCCAGCGAATAAGGGGTTTCCTTGAACACGCTGGGTACGAGGCCGAGGAAACACTAATCACCCCTACACAAGCCTAGTATGGGCGGGTTACGCACATACTGTCGGCACCACTCACACAACACAAACTCAATCTAGAACCTAACGTAACTATAAAGTTCCAGATCCTAACTAGACACTCGACTCCACAAGACTAACCAATTGTACCAGTAGTCCGGCCTATATGGCCTAAGACCCTTAGTACTAACTACTAAACAACTAAGCAATAATAATCAATACTAATCAATTAAATCAAACCGTTATCCAGATAGTCCAGCCTCCTGCTATGAAACTATCCTTAAAGATAACGGGAACCTGCACTCAACCAAATCAACACACAAGAATAGAAAACATGATGCATCCTAACCTTAGTCCTAGTCAGGTTATTAACTCAGTCTTAATTCCATTCATCTCAGCTTAGCCCTTGCTAAACTGAGTTCGGTTCCATAAATAAAATAACCCTAAGGACTCTACTATTCAATAGTGTGATCATTCTAATCTATATGAAGACTCGATCTACCCTAAATTCCAAGTGGAATTCACACAAACCAACTCACAGTGTTCTAGGCGAGAAGCTGCTGGTTGATCGGAGAGTACTTGCCAAAACCCAAGGGACGCCTTGACTAGACTGGATTGAACTGACCTCGACTTAGACAGACCCTCTGCTTGATCATGAAGACCCTAACAGGTCTGGATGGACTGATCTGGACTCAGACAGAACCTCCTCTAGCTTCTGGACAGTTCTTCGGCCGTCCCGGCGGAATATTGAGCAGAACTTCGATTGATCTGAACCCGTGGATCAGAACTAACTCCGGACAGAACCTCCACTTGACCATCACAGAATATTACTGGCCTGGACGGATTGAATTGGACAGAGCTTCCGCGTCACAATCGTAGAGAATCGCCGATTGGACGGAACTGGCCTTCTCGGTGGAGTATCGGTCTTCAGAATCGACCATACTCTAGAATCGATCACTTCCTTTCTCTCTCTCTCTCTCTCTCTCTCTCTCTCTCTCTCTCTCTCTCTCTATAGCCACGTTGACTTGACTCCCATATGATCTGATCTTCACTTGATTAACCTTCAGTTGGACAGAACCTTCCCAAGGTGCTGACTCGAAATCAGTAGAGAAGTGACCTCGAAAACTCTCTAAAACTCTCGATATAGCTCGGAATCACTTGCTTTCTTTTTCTACCTTTCTCTCATGTTTTTAACTTGGTTTGGACAGGTCTGGATGTGAAGAAATGAGCTGGGGTCGTGGGGTATTAATAGGAGACACCAGCCAATCAGCTTCAGGTTGGTGGCCGCCCGTGTGTCGCTCCGCATGGCTCCGGACGCATGCGCGGCGGCACCTCGTGCTCCACATGTCTTGCTGCATGTCCAGGACACATGCAGTACGCCACCACTCCTCCCACATGTCAGGATGCATGGCTAGGACTCATGCAAGACGCCACCCCAGCACACACATGTCGATCAGCATGCTTCGGTTGCATGCACAGAGACACCTCGTGCTTGGCTGTTCCACCTCGTGCTTCTACATGTCAAGCTGCATGTGCAGCTTCCATGCACGGCGACACCTCGAGATTCTCTTGACACTCAGCTGGTTAGACAGTTGCCACCTCGAGCTTCTCGGTTCCTTTGCGCGATTTATACCCTTCTTGTGAATTTCTGACCCGCGATCAATCCCGAATATTTTTCCGCTCCCATTCTGATTCTCTGAATATTTTTAATAAACTACAGATGATGTCTGATATCCTTTAAAAATATTTCCCGAGCCTCTGGCTTCCTCAAAGAATTTTGTAATACCGAAATTAGGGTTTTCGCCCAACTTCGGGTTTTCCCGTCGTGCTTGCTTCCCGTCCTGCTTAATTCTCGTCCTGCTTCCGACATATAATGTCTTCAGAATAATATTTTACTGATACGAAGATATTCCGAGAAAACTTCGCGATGAAGAAACGTCAATCTTCCAAAACGTCGAGCTTCTAAACTGTCGTTCTTCAAAAATGTAATTCTTCCAAAACAGCCGTCTGATCAATCTAAGACATTTCTAACAATGGTAGAGCAGCTTATCTCAACTCATGATTTACTCATAATCCATTCTTCGACCTTCTCGTACTTCAAATTTCCCGATCGATCTGTATTGCCCGCGACTCAACCACAAAGTTGATGCTCGACCAATCTTCTATTTTCTTCGATCCATGTTAAGTCTTAAGTGATCAAAACTTAACATTCCTTCAATTGCTTTGATTCCCAAAAGCTCGGCTCTGGATTCTGACTTTTGCTCTCTCGACCATTTTATCCCAAAGGGTGGATTATCACACACATGACGTCTGTGGCTGTCCGTGTGTGTCTGTGTGTGTATGTGGGTGTCCACCAGCACACACAGGACGTTCGTGGCTGTCAATGGCTGTCCGTCAGCACACATAGGACGTCCATCTGTGTCCGTCAGCACACACAGGACGTCCATGTGTGTCTGTCAGCACACACAGGACGTCCGTGGCTGTCCATCAGTACACATATCAGCACACTGGTCCTTGGACTCAGCACGCTGGCCCTTCCCGTGGACTGTTCGGGTGATTTTGGCCCACATGGGCTGTCTGGTCAGTACACACAGAACGTCCGTGGCTGTCCGTGTCTTTCCGTCTGTGTCCGTCATCACACACAGGACGTCCGTGGCTGTCCGTGTGTGTCTGTGTGTGTTTGTCAGTACACACAGGACGTCCGTGGCTGTCGATCAGTACACATATCAGCACGTTGGTCCTTGGACTCAGCACGCTGACCCTTCCCGTGTACTGTTCGGGTGATTTTGGCCCTCTTGGGCTGTCTGTTGAGTACACACAGGACGTCTGTGGGTGTCCGCCATCACACACAGGACGTCCGTGGCTGTCTGTGTGTGTCCATCTGTGTTCGTCAGCACACACAGGACGTCCGTGGCAGTCCATCAGTACACATATCAGCACGTTGGTCCTTGGACTCAGCACGCTGGCCCTTCCCGTGGACTGTTTGGTTCATTTTGGCCCACGTGGGCTGTCTGTTCAGTACACACAGGACATCCGTGGGTGTCCGCCAGCACACACATGACGTTTGAGGCTGTTCGTGGCTGTCAGTCAGCACACACATGACGTCCGTGGCTATCTGTGTGTGTATGTGGGTGTCCGCCAGCATACACAGGATGTTTGTGGCTGTTCGTGGCTGTCTGTCAGCACACACAGGACGTCTGTGTGTGTCCGTCATCACACACAAGTGTGTGCGTGTGTGTCCGTCAGCACACACAGGATGTCAGTGGCTGTCCATCAGTAAACATATCAGCTCGCTGGCCCTTCCCGTGGACTGTTCGGGTGATTTTGGCCCACGTGGGCTGTCTGTTAAGTACACAAAGGACGTTCGTGGGTGTCCGTCAGCACACACAGGACGTCCGGGGCTGTCCATCAGCACACACAGGATGTCCGTGGCTGTCCGTGTGTGTCCGTGTGTGTCCGTCAGCACACACAGGACGTCTGTGGCTGTCCATCAGTACACATATCAGCACGTTGGTCCTTGGACTCAGCACGCTGACCCCTCCTGTGGACTGTTCGGGTGATTTTGGCCCACGTGGGCTGTCTGTTCAGTACACACAGGACGTCTGTGGTTGTCCGCCAGCACACACAGGACGTCTGTGGGTGTCCGCCAGCACACACAGGACGTCTGTGGCTGTCCCCCAGCACACACAGGACGTCAGTGGATGTCCATGTGTGTCCGTGTGTGTCCGTCAGCACACACATGACGTCCGTGTGTTCGGCTCCATGTACTGATCTGTGGACCGCAGTCTATCACACAGGACATCTGTGGCTGTCCGTCATCACACACAGGACGTCCGTGACTGTCCGTGTGTGTCCGTGGGTGTCTGCCAGCACACACAGGACGTCCGTGGCTGTCCGTCAGCACACACAGGACGTTCGTGGGTGCCCGTCAGCACACACATGATGTCCGTGTGTGTCCGGCAGCACACACAGGACGTCCGTGGCTGTCCATGTGTGTCCGTGTGTGTCCGTCAGCACACACAGGACGTCCGTGGCTGTCCATCAGTACACATATCAGCACGTTGGTCCTTGGACTCAGCACTCTGGCCCTTCCCGTGGACTGTTTGGGAGATTTTGTCCCACGTGGGCTGTCTGTTCAGTACACACAGGACGTCCGTGGGTGTCCGCCAGCACACACAGGACGTCCGTGGCTGTCTATGGCTGTCCGTCAGCACACACAAGACGTTCGTGGCTGTCCATCAGTACACATATCAGCACATTGGTCCTTCGACTCAGCACGCTGACCTTCCCGTGGACTGTTCGGGTGATTTTGGCCCACGTGGGCTGTTTGTTCAGTACACACAGGACGTCTGTGGGTGTCCGTCAGCACACACATGACGTCCGTGTGTGTCCGTCAGCACACACAGGATGTCCGTGGCTGTCCATGTGTGTCCGTGTGTATCCGTCAGCAAACACATGACGTATGTGGCTGTCCATCAGTACACATATCAGCACGTTGGTCCTTGGACTCAGCACGCTGACCCTCCCCGTGGACTATTCGGGTGATTTTGGCCCGCGTGGGCTGTCTGTTCAGTACACACAAGACGTCTGTGGGTGTCCGTCAGCACACACAGGACGTCTCTAGCTGTCTGTGTGTGTCCGTCTGTGTCCGTCTGTGTCCGTCAGCACACACAGGACGTCTGTGGCTGTCCATCAGTACACATATCAGCACGTTGGTCCTTGGACTCAACATGCTGGCCCTTCCCATGAACTGTTTGGGTGATTTTGGCCCAGGTGGGCTGTGTGTTCAGTACACACAGGACGTCCGTGGGTGTCTGCCAGCACACACAGGACGTCCGTGGGTGTCCGTCAGCACACACAGGACGTCTGTGGCTGTCAGTGTGTGTCCTTCAGCACACACAGGACGTCTGTGGGTGTCTGTCAGCACAAACAAGACGTCCCTGTGTGTCCGTCAGCACACACAGGACGTCAGTGGCTGTCTGTGTGTGTCCATGTGTGTCCGTCAGCACACACAGGAAGTCCGTGGTTGTCCATCAGTACACATATCAGCATGTTGGTCCTTAGACTCAGCACGCTGGCCCTTCCCATGGACTGTTTGGGTCTGTCTGTTCAGTACACACAGGACGTCCGTGGGTGTCCGCCAGCACACACAGGATGTCTGTGGCTGTCTGTCAGCACACACAGGACGTCAATGCTGTCCGTGTGTGTCCGTGTGTGTCCGTGTGTGTCCATCAGCACACACAGAACGTCCGTGGGTGTCCATCAGCACACACAGGACGTCCCTGTGTGTCCGTCAGCACACACAGGACGTCTGTGGCTGTCTGTGTGTCTGTGTGTGTCTGTCAGCGAACACACGACGCCCGTGGCTGTCCATCAGTACACATATCAGCACGTTGGTCCTTGGACTCAGCACGCCTGCCCTTCCCGTGGACTGTTTGGGTCTGTCTGTTCAGTACACACAGGACGTCCGTGGGTGTCCGCCAGCACACACAGGACAACTGTGGCTGTCCGTAAGCACACACAGGACGTCCGTGGCTGTCCATGTGTGTCCGTGTGTGTCCGTCAGCACACACAGGACGTCCGTGGGTGTCCATCAGCACACACAGGACGTCCCTGTGTGTCCGTCAGCACACACAGAACGTCCGTGGCAGTCTGTGTGTCCATGTGTGTCCGTCAGCACACAGAGGACGTCCATGGCTGTCCATCAGTACACATATCAGCACGTTGGTCTTTGGACTCAGCACGCTGGCCCTTCCCGTGGACTGTTTGGGTGATTTTGGCCCACGTGGTATGTCTGTTCAGTACATACAGGACGGCCGTGGGTGTCCGCCAGCACACACAGGACGTCTGTGGCTGTCTGCGTGTGTTCGTGTGTGTCCATCAGCACACACATGACGTCTGTGGCTGTCCATCAGTAAACATATCAGCGCGCTGGTCCTTGGACTCAGCATGCTGGCCCTTCCCGTGGACTGTTCGGGTGACTTTGGCCCACGTTGGCTGTCTGTTCAGTACACACAGGCCGTCCATGTGTGTTCGTCAGCACACACAGGACGTCCGTGTGTGTCCGTCAGCACACACAGGACGTCCGTGGCTGTCTGTCAGCACACACAGAATGTCTGTGGCTGTCCATCAGTTCACATATCAGTACGTTGGTCCTTCCCGTGGCTGATTTGGGACAACCATAGACTGTCCGTGGACTGTTCGGGTGATTTTGGCCCACATGGGCTGTCTGTTCAGTAGACACAGGACGTCCGTGAGTGTCCATCACCACACATAGGACATACGTGTGTGTCCGTCAGCACACACAGGACGTCCGGGGCTGTCCGTGTTTGTCCGTGTGTGTCCGTCAGCAGACACAGGACGTCTGTGGCTGTCTATCAGTACACATATCAGCACGTTGGTCCTTTGACTCAGCATGCTGACCCTTCCCGTGGACTGTTTGGGTGATTTTGGCCCACGTGGGCTGTCTGTTCAATACACACAGGACGTCTGTGGGTGTCCGTCAGCACACACAGGACGTCCGTGTGTGTCCGTCAGCACACATAGGACGTTCGTGGCTGTCTGTGTGTGTCCGTGTGTATCCATCAGCACACACAGGACGTCAGTGGCAATCCATCAGTACACATATCAGCACGTTGGTCCTTGGACTCAGCACGCTGACCCTTCCTGTGGACTGTTCGGGTGATTTTGGCCCCCGTGGGCTGTCCGTTCAGTACACACAGGACGTTCATGGGTGTCCGCCAGCAGACACAGGACGTCCGTGGCTGTCTGTGAGTGTCCGTGTGTGTCCGTTTGTGTCCGTCAGCACACACAGGACGTCCGTGGCTTTCCATCAGTACACATATCAGCACGTTGGTCCTTGGACTCAGCACGCTGGCCCTTCCCATGAACTGTTTGGGTGATTTTGGCCCACGTGGGCTGTCTGTTAAGTACACACAGGACGTCCGTGGGTGTCCGCCAGCACACACAGGACGTCCGTGGCTGTATGTGGCTGTCCGTCAGCACACACAAGACGTATGTGGCTGTGAGTGTGTGTCCTTCAACACACACAGGATGTCTGTGGGTGTCCGTCAGCACACACATGACGTCCCTGTGTGTCCGTCAGCACACACAGGACGTCCGTGGCTGTCTGTGTGTGTCCATGTGTGTCCGTCACAACACACAGGAAGTCCGTGGCTGTCCATCAGTACACATATCAGCACGTTGGTCCTTGGACTCAGCACGCTGGCCCTTCCCATGGACTGTTTGGGTCTGTCTGTTCAGTACACACAGGACGCCTGTGGGTGTCCGCCAGCACACACATGACGTCCGTGGCTGTCCGTCAGTACACACAGGACGTTCGTGGCTGTCTGTGTGTGTCCGTCAGCACACACAGGACGTCCGTGGGTGTCCAGCAGCAAACATAGGACGTCCCTGTGTGTCCGTCAACACACACAGGACGTCTGTGGCTGTCTGTGTGTCTGTGTGTGTCCGTCAGCACACACAGGACGTCTTTGGCCGTCCATCAGTACACATATCAGCACGTTAGTCTTTGGACTCAGCATGCTGGCCCTTCCCGTCGACTGTTTGGGTGATTTTGGCCCAAGTGGTCGGTCTGTTCAGTACACACAGGATGTCCGTGGGTGTCCGCCAGAACACAGGACGTCTGTGGCTGTCCGTGTGTGTTTGTGGTCCGTCAGCACACACAAGACGTCCGTGGCTGTCCATCAGTAAACATATCAACACGCTGGTTCTTGGACTCAACATGCTGGCCCTTCCCATGAACTGTTTGGGTGATTTTTGCCCAGGTGGGCTGTGTGTTCAGTACACAGAGGACGTCCGTGGGTGTCTGCCAGCACACACAGGACGTCCGTGGGTGTCCGTCAGCACACACAGGACGTCTGTGGCTGTCAGTGTGTGTCCTTCAGCACACACAGGACGTCTGTGGGTGTCTGTCATCACACACAAGACGTCCCTGTGTGTCCGTCAGCACACACAGGACGTCAGTGGCTGTCTTTGTGTGTCCATGTGTGTCCGTCAGCACACACAGGAAGTCCGTGGTTGTCCATCAGTACACATATCAGCATATTGGTCCTTAGCACGCTGGCCCTTCCCATGGACTGTTTGGGTCTGTCTGTTCAGTACACACAGGACGTCCGTGGGTGTCCGCCAGCACACACAGGATGTCTGTGGCTGTCTGTCAGCACACACAGGACGTCAATGCTGTCCGTGTGTGTCCGTGTGTGTCCGTCAGAACACACAGAACGTCCGTGGGTGTCCATCAGCACACACAGGACGTCCCTGTGTGTCCGTCAGCACACACAAGACGTCCGTGGCTGTCTGTGTGTCTGCGTGTGTCTGTCAGCGCACACACGACGCCCGTGGCTGTCCATCAGTACACATATCAGCACGTTGGTCCTTGGACTCAGCACACTGGCCCTTCCCGAGGACTGTTTGGGTCTGTCTGTTCAGTACACACAGGACGTCCGTGGGTGTCCGCCAGCACACACAGGACAACTGTGGCTGTCCGTCAGCACACACAGGACA
>NW_022610392.1:0-2500 GCF_000309985.2 Brassica rapa | reverse complement strand
AAGACACAATGCACATTCATAAGGCCGATATCCTAACATCAAGTCTAGATAAGCATGGTTCGGCTACTTAGAATCTATAACCTGTCCAAACCAACATACTCAAATAAATTCCCAAAAACTAATTAAAATTCATGATAATCTCTGATAACTCCCAACTAAGAGATTCCCATAAACAGTTTCCAACAAAACACACTAGAACATCCAAATCCGACCATGAAAAGTCCGGCCAAAGGCCAAGGACTTGGATACTGAACCGGCCAGGGCCTTGTTCAGTCTTCCCTGTATGAACAGAACAAACGAACACAATAATCTCATAGGACAAGCAAATCTAAAGAGATAGAGAGAGTAGATGTAGGCGCATAGCAAACCGGCCACAAGCCCGATCGGATCATCAGCCGTCTCGGGCCGATCACTTGCCGTCCACACCACTGATCTTAGGTGTTCTCTCCCCAGGCGCCATCTCCTTCTCTTTTTCCTTCTCTCTGTCTCTCTGTCTGGTATCCATCTCCTCAGGCCTTGCTTCCCACGATCCGGTTTCTCCTGGAACAGCCAAGCCTCTCGCTGGTTCTCTCCTTGGATCGCCGGTTCTCTCTTCTCTTTCAGGGGTTTGTCTCTCACGATTTTGGCACAGGTTCCCCTCAAGAATTATGTGTCAAATTCTGGATCCAAGGCTCTGAATTTATAGAGAGAGGGAGTCGGAACAGCCATGGGGCCGAACGGGTGGGAGTTGTAACCGAAAAGGTGTCTCTCTCTCCTTTGCAACCGTTCGGCAATAACTGCCCCCAACCGGTCCTCAACTGCCTCCAACTGCTCATGTCCTTGTCCCTGTCGGTTCTCTATCCTGAAGCCAAGGCCAAGCCCTTTAACTGACTGTCCATACCGTGGCCGGACCATCAAACAAAACCACCATAACCGTCCTAGTAACCGCCCAACCATCCAGGACATGAACACTCGGCCCAGCTGAGTTGAGCTGACTGCTAGCTGGTCCCAGCTGAGTGAGGTAGTCCTTCTAGCTCCACGAGCTGATGCATACTGACTGAGCTCCCATTGAGCTTCCCTGAGCTGCCCAAGCTCGGCCGCTGTCCCGTCCAGCTCCCACACCACTCGTCCAGCTCTATTAAACCCATTCTTTCTTCACCCTGGTTAAGTCTCAACACTTTGATGCCCTTAACTCTATGTCTGAGCCATGATACACTTGTCTACTGGTCTAATGACCTGACTGGTGCATCTCCCCGCACCATGGCTCATCCCAACGATCCTATCTCGGACTGGGGACATGAGAAGTCTCCCCCACTTGGGATGGATTCGTCCTCGAATCCTCATCATGTGTTTCCTCGGGGACCACCTGATCATACCACTCAGGATACTCGGCCTTCATCCTTGCCTCTGTTTCCCAAGTGATTACATCCTTGCCATTGTATTCCCACACGACCTTGATCAGGGAAGTCTTCTTCCTTGTTGTCTTTTCTGTTCGATCCACTATGCGGACGGCCTCGTCTCTAGAGTCAGATTCTTACCAAATCTGTAGGGATCTCGTGTAGGACTATGTCCTGATCAGACAAACATTTTTGGAGTTGGGACATGAAACATGTTGTGGAACGCATCCATGGCTGGTGGCAGTTCCACTTATAAGCCACAGCCCCAACTCTTTCTATGATTCTGAACGGACCCAAGTACCTAGGGTCTAGTTTTCTTCTGCCAGAAACTCTAGCCCTCCCTTTGAATGTGATCATCTTGAGATATACCAAGTCTTCAACTTCAAACTCAATATGTTTCCTTCGTCTATATGCATAACTCTTTTGACGATCCTGTGCTTCTTTCATTTTCTCCTTTAAGAACCTTATTTTCTCGGTGGTTTCTTCCACTATCTCAGGACCCAACATGCTCCTCTCCCCCACTTGGGTCCAGCATAATCGCGTCCTGCAAGGCCGTCCTATACAGTGCTTCATAAGGTGACATCCCAATGCTAGTATGGAACCTGTTGTTGTAGGCAAACTCGACCAAGGGTAGATGCTTTTCCATGAGTCGCCCCAATCCAACACCACGGCCCTTAACATGTCCTCCAATGTCTGGATTGTCCTCTCTGACTGCCCATCCGTCTGAGGATGATAGGCTGTGCTCATGTTCATTCTTGTTCCTAAGGCTTTTTGAAAAGCCTGCCAGAAGTAAGAGGTGAACCTAGAGTCTCTGTCCGAGACAATACTAGCCGACACTCCATGCAGACGTACTATCTCGTCCAAGTAAATCCTCACGATCTGATCCACTCCATCTCCTTTCTGTATTGGTAAGAAGTGGGCCGACTTGGTTAGTCTGTCAACCACCACCCAAACCGCATCCTTTTGGTTCCTGGTCGTAGGAAAACTGGTCACAAAAATCCATTGTGATGTGATCCCACTTCCACCCTGGTATGGGGAGATTCTGGAGCATACCATTGGGCACTGTGATGTTCGGCTTCAGAAGCTGGCAAGTAGGACACCTCGCCACCCACTCGGCTGTTTTT
>NW_022610391.1:0-29925 GCF_000309985.2 Brassica rapa | reverse complement strand
GATTCCACCACTTTATGTATCCAAATCAAGCTTCTCCACAAAGTGATTCATCCTGGTTTGATTGGAAGGACGAAGAAGCTGTGCTACTCCCAATTGGGAAACTGGAATCACCTGATTTGAAAATGGGATAACTTCTTCATCCCAACTCCTATGAGATTTATTCAACTTCTGGTGATTCTCCACCACTTTATGTATCCAAATCAAGCTTCTCACAAAGTGATTCATCCTGGTTTGATTGGAAGGACGAAGAAGCTGTGCTACTCCCAATTTGGGAAACTAGAATCACCTGATTTGAAATGGGATAACTTCTGCTGCATTCCAACTCCTATGAGATTTATTCAACTTCTTGGTGATTCTCCACCACTTTATGTATCCAAATCAAGCTTCTCACAAAGAGATTCATCCTGGTTTGATTGGAAGGACGAAGAAGCTGTGCTATTCCCAAATGGGAAACTGGAATCCCCTGATTTGAAAGTGGGATAACTTCTTCATCCCAACTCCTATGAGATTTATTCAACTTCCTGATGATTCTCCACCACTTTATGTATCCAAATCAAGCTTCTCACAAAGTGATTCATCCTGGTTTGATTGGAAGGACGAAGAAGCTGTGCTATTCCCAAACTGGGAAACTAGAATCACCTGATTTGAAAGTGGGATAACTTCTTCATCCCAACTCATATGAGATTTTTCATTCAACTTCCTGATGATTCTCCACCACTTTATGTATCCAATCAAGCTTCTCACAAAGTGATTCATCCTGGTTTGATTGGAAGGACAAAGAAGCTTTGCTATTCCCAAACTGGAAACTGGAATCCCCTGATTTGAAAGTGGGATAACTTCTTCTTCTTCATCCCAACTCCTATGAGATTTATTCACCTCCTGGTGATTCTCCACCACTTTATGTATCCAAATCAAGCTTCTCACAAAGTGATTCATCCTGGTTTGATTGGAAGGACGAAGAAGCTATGCTATATTCCCAAACTGGGAAACTGGAATCACCTGATTTGAAAGTGGGATAAATTCTCTTCATCCCAACTCCTATGAGGTTTATTCAACTTCCTGATGATCTCTCCACACTTTATGTATCCAAATCAAGCTTCTCACAAAGAGATTCATCCTGGTTTGATTGGAAGGACGAAGAAGCTGCTATTCCCAAACTGGGAAACAAGAATCACATGATTTGAAAGTGGGATAACTTCTTCATCCCAACTCCTATGAGATTTATTCAACTTCCTGGTGATTCTCCACCATTTTATGTATCCAAATCAAGCTTCTCACAAAGTGATTCATCCTGGTTTGATTGGAAGGACGAAGAAGCTGTGCTATTCCCAAACTGGGAAACTAGAATCACCTGATTTGAAAGTGGGATAACTTCTTCATCCCAACTCCTATGAGATTTATTCAACTTCCTGGTGATTCTCCACCACTTTATGTATCCAAATCAAGCTTCTCACAAAGAGATTCATCCTGGTTTGATTGGAAGGACGAAGAAGCTGTGCTATTTCCCAAACTGGGACAACTGGAATCACCTGATTTGAAAGTGGGATAACTTCTTCATCCCAACTCCTATGAGATTTATTCAACTTCCTGATGATTCTCCACCACTTTATGTATCCAAATCAAGCTTCTCACAAAGAGATTCATCCTGTTTGATTGGAAGGACGAAGAAGCTGTGCTATTCCCAAACTGGGAAACTGGAATCACCTGATTTGAAAGTGGGATAACTTCTTCATCCCAACTCCTATGAGATTTATTCAACTTCCTGGTGATTCTCCACCACTTTATGTATCCAAATCAAGCTTCTCACAAAGAGATTCATCCTGGTTTGATTGGAAGGACGAAGAAGCTGTGCTATTCCCAAACTGGGAAACTGGAATCACCTGATTTGAAAGTGGGATAACTTCTTCATCCCAACTCCTATGAGATTTATTCAACTTCCTGATGATTCTCCACCACTTTATGTATCCAAATCAAGCTTCTCACAAAGTGATTCATCCTGGTTTGATTGGAAGGACGAAGAAGCTGTGCTATTCCCAAACTGGGAAACTGGAATCACCTGATTTGAAAGTGGGATAACTTCTTCATCCCAACTCCTATGAGATTTATTCAACTTCCTGGTGATTCTCCACCACTTTATGTATCCAAATCAAGCTTCTCACAAAGTGATTCATCCTGGTTTGATTGGAAGGACGAAGAAGCTGTGCTATTCCCAAACTGGGAAAAGAATCACCTGATTTGAAAGTGGGATAACTTCTTCATCCCAACTCCTATGAGATTTATTCAACTTCCTGATGATTCTCCACCACTTTATGTATCCAAATCAAGCTTCTCACAAGTGATTCATCCTGGTTTGATTGGAAGGACGAAGAAGCTGTGCTATTCCCAACTGGGAAACTGGAATCACCTGATTTGAAAGTGGGATAACTTCTTCATCCCAACTCCTATGAGATTTATTCAACTTCCTGGTGATTCTCCACCACTTTATGTATCCAAATCAAGCTTCTCACAAAGTGATTCATCCTGGTTTGATTGGAAGGACGAAGAAGCTGTGCTATTCCCAAACTGGGAAACTGGAATCACCTGATTTGAAAGTGGGATAACTTCTCATCCCAACTCCTATGAGATTTATTCAACTTCCTGGTGATTCTCCACCACTTTATGTATCCAAATCAAGCTTCTCACAAAGAGATTCATCCTGGTTTGATTGGAAGGACGAAGAAGCTGTGCTATTCCCAAACTGGGAAACTGGAATCCCTGATTTGAAAGTGGGATAACTTCTTCATCCCAATTCCTATGAGATTTATTCAACTTCCTGATGATTCTCCACCACTTTATGTATCCAAATCAAGCTTCTCACAATGTGATTCATCCTGGTTTGATTGGAAGGACGAAGAAGCTGTGCTATTCCCAAACTGGGAAACTAGAATCACCTGATTTGAAAGTGGGATAACTTCTTCATCCCAACTCATATGAGATTTATTCAACTTCCTGATGATTCTCCACCACTTTATGTATCCAAATCAAGCTTCTCACAAAGTGATTCATCCTGGTTTGATTGGAAGGACAAAGAAGCTTTGCTATTCCCAAACTGGAAACTGGAATCCCTGATTTGAAAGTGGGATAACTTCTTCATCCCAACTCCTATGAGATTTATTCAACTTCCTGGTGATTCTCCACCACTTTATGTATCCAAATCAAGCTTCTCACAAAGTGATTCATCCTGGTTTGATTGGAAGGACGAAGAAGCTATGCTATTCCCAAACTGGGAAACTGGAATCACCTGATTTGAAAGTGGGATAAATTCTTTCATCCCAACTCCTATGAGGTTTATTCAACTTCCTGATGATCTTCCACCACTTTATGTATCCAAATCAAGCTTCTCACAAAGAGATTCATCCTGGTTTGATTGGAAGGACGAAGAAGCTGTGCTATTCCCAAACTGGGAAACAAGAATCACATGATTTGAAAGTGGGATAACTTCTTCATCCCAACTCCTATGAGATTTATTCAACTTCCTGGTGATTCTCCACCACTTTATGTATCCAAATCAAGCTTCTCACAAAGAGATTCATCCTTGTTTGATTGGAAGGACGAAGAAGCTGTGCTATTCCCAAACTGGGAAACTAGAATCACCTGATTTGAAAGTGGGATAACTTCTTCATCCCAACTCCTATGAGATTTATTCAACTTCCTGGTGATTCTCCACCACTTTATGTATCCAAATCAAGCTTCTCACAAAGAGATTCATCCTGGTTTGATTGGAAGGACGAAGAAGCTGTGCTATTCCCAAACTGGGAAACTGGAATCACCTGATTTGAAAGTGGGATAACTTCTGCATTCCAACTCCTATGAGATTTATTCAACTTCCTGATGATTCTCCACCACTTTATTTATCCAAATCAAGCTTCTCACAAAGAGATTCATCCTGGTTTGATTGGAACGACGAAGAAGCTGTGCTATTCCCAAACTGGGAAACTGGAATCCCCTGATTTGAAAGTGGGATAACTTCTTCATCCCAACTCCTATGAGATTTATTCAACTTCCTGATGATTCTCCACCACTTTATGTATCCAAATAAAGCTTCTCACAAAGAGATTCATCCTGGTTTGATTGGAAGGACGAAGAAGCTGTGCTACTCCCAATTTGGGAAACTGGAATCACCTGATTTGAAAATGGGATAACTTCTTCATCCCAACTCCTATGAGGTTTATTCAACATCCTGATGATTCTCCACCACTTTATGTATCCAAATCAAGCTTCTCACAAAGTGATTCATCCTGGTTTGATTGGAAGGACGAAGAAGCTGTGCTACTCCCAATTTGGGAAACTAGAATCACCTGATTTGAAAATGGGATAACTTCTGCATTCCAACTCCTATGAGATTTATTCAACTTCCTGGTGATTCTCCACCACTTTATGTATCCAAATCAAGCTTCTCACAAAGAGATTCATCCTGGTTTGATTGGAAGGACGAAGAAGCTGTGCTATTCCCAAACTGGGAAGCTGGAATCACCTGATTTGAAAGTGGGATAACTTCTTCATCCCAACTCCTATGAGGTTTATTCAACATCCTGATGATTCTCCACCACTTTATGTATCCAAATCAAGCTTCTCACAAAGTGATTCATCCTGGTTTGATTGGAAGGACGAAGAAGCTGTGCTATTCCCAAACTGGGAAACTGGAATCACTTGATTTGAAAGTGGGATAACTTCTTCATCCCAACTCCTATGAGATTTATTCAACTTCCTGGTGATTCTCCATCACTTTATGTATCCAAATCAAGCTTCTCACAAGAGATTCATCCTGGTTTGATTGGAAGGACGAAGAAGCTGTGCTATTCCCAAAATGGGAAACTGGAATCACCTGATTTGAAAGTGGGATAACTTCTTCATCCCAACTCCTATGAGGTTTATTCAACATCCTGATGATTCTCCACCACTTTATGTATCCAAATCAAGCTTCTCACTGGTGTAGCCATGAGTAGAGACATTGGAGAGCTGAGTGAGTCTGATGAGGGAGAGCCAGACTTGAGAAGAGAAGAGCCAGACTTGAGCAGAGAAGAACCAGACTCGAGCAGAGAAGAACCAAATGAGCTAGCCAGCTTGTGGAGTGGACCAGTAACCAGATCAAGACTGAGAGCACAAGAGGAGAGGCTCCAGGAGATAGCCAAAACCGTGGGCCTTGGTTCAAGGCAAGGAGATCAAGATAAACCAGCTTGTTGGTTTAATTTAATTACTTTGTAAGGGTTTTGGTTATTGGGCTTTCATTTAATTTAAACCAAAGACAATTAGGATTAGAATTAGAAGTAAACCACCTTGGTTTAGCATTAGGGTTTTCGATTTTCACTTTAAGAACATGGGGGCTGCAGCCTTGTTTTCTCAACTTTCAATCTAAGAATTATTCAGTCAACTTTGTTGTCTTGTCTCTAGCTTTCTCTGTTCAGCTCTAGAACATTGATCTCACTTAAAGGAAGGAATTCCTGTGAATCCCATCTTAGACAGTACAAGGTGATCTTGTGTCTTTGAGTAGCAAACCATCCTTGGCGCCAACCCATAGGCTCAGGGAGACGACCACAGTTCAAAGGAGAGCTAGTAGCCTCTTAGAACATCCTCTATCCATCCACCTTCAAGTGATCCAGAGTTTAAGCCTTACCCAGGCTGCACCAAGTGGTATCAGAGCCACTTGAAGGTTAGGGTTTGCAATTTGACTACTCAGATCATTCATTCCATCAAACACTTCTCTTATCTTTCTATCTGTTGTAAGCCAGCTGAGCCAACCCTGCAAATCAAAAAAAAAAAAGAAAAGAAAAGAGATCTCTGATCCAAATCAAAAAAAAAAAATATATATATATATAGCTGAAGAGTAATCCAGCTAGCTGAGGAGAAATCCAGCTCAGGGTGGTAAAGTCAGCTGGTGCCTAAATCTCTTAATACTTCCTATCTGATTCATTGGGGTTTTAGTTCTAGATCTTAAGTGTAGAACTTTGTTTTTCAACTGAACTTGTGGGAAGAGCTGAGACTTGGCGATTTGAAAACTTGAGTGAGAGAGAGATATAATTTTGTTCCTGGCTTTGTGTTTTTTCTAACTATTTCAGGAACAATGAGTGAAGAGAGGCGAGATGGAAAGCAACCTGAGAGTTCAGGAGAACCGGCTGTCCAGCAAATCAACCTCAACCAAGTTCAATTTGAGGCTATGATAGCTGAGATAACCAGAAGAATGCAAAACACTTACAACCGTGTTCAACAAGCTAATGAAACTTTACCTGGTGATAATGCAGGGCAAGAGAGGGACGCGGTTGCTGCTGGAGTTCAGAGAGCACGCATTGGACCTATAAGAGGGCAACGAGTTGAGCTTAGGGGTCGTGGGATTTATGGAGAACATTATCAAGAAGATTCAGCTGATGAAAGTGATGATGGATCTCAGGCTAGTCATCATGGTAGAAATCACAACCGCAGGCGACCAGCTACTGATAACCTAGGCAATCTCAAGCTTAGAATCCCTCCATTCCATGGGAAGAATGATCCTGATGCTTACTTAGAGTGGGAGAAGAAGATTGAACTGGTTTTCAACTGCCAACAGTTCACTGAGGAGAGGAAAGTGAGACTAGCAGCTACTGAATTCTGTGGTTATGCTATTAGCTGGTGGGATCAGATTGCTACTACCAGGAGACGCAATGGAGAGCCTCAGGTAGCTTCATGGTTTGAGATGAAAACTGTGATGAAGAAGAGATTTGTTCCTAATCACTATGGAAGAGATCTACACCAGAAGTTGAGAAGGCTTTCTCAAGGATCTAAGAGTGTAGAGGACTATCACCAGGAGATGGAAACACTCATGTTGAAAGCTGACTTAGAAGAAGAAGTAGAAGCTACTATGGCTAGATTCCAAGGAGGTCTTAACAGAGATATACAAGATAGGTTGGAGCTACAAGAGTATGATGACATGGATGAACTGCTACATAAGGCTATTTTGATTGAGCAGCAGAACAAGAGGAAGAGCTCTACCCGGTCTTCATACACCCCTGCCTCAAAACCGGCCTACTCCAAGGAAGATAAGCCAGGGGATAAGTCCAAAGAAGGGTCTTCTTCAGTGGAGAACAAGAGAGATGACAAGGGTAAAGGAGTAGCCACACCTACTAAGACCAGGAACATTAAGTGTTTCAAGTGTCATGGCTTTGGTCACTATGCTAATGAGTGCACCAACAAGAAGGTGATGACTATCTTAGCCGACGGGGAGGTGATATCTGAAGAGGAGGACGCCGGCCAAGAGTCTGATGAGGAAGGCGTGGAGTACCCTGTCCGTGGAGAGCTATTAGTCACCAGGAGACTTCTCAATGCTCAACCTAAACCCAAAGAAGATGAGCAAAGGGAAAACTTGTTTCACACCAGATGCTTGATTCAAGAAAAGGTTTGTAGCTTGATCATTGATGGAGGAAGTTGTACTAATGTAGCAAGTGCTGAGTTGGTGGAGAAGTTGGGTCTTCAAGTGTTCAAGCATCCTAAGCCATATCTGTTGCAATGGATCAATGATGAGGGAGGATTAAAGATCACCAAGCAAGTGAAGGTATTGCTATCAGTGGGAAAGTACCAGGATGAGATCACTTGTGATGTAGCACCCCTGGAAGCTAGCCACATCCTTCTTGGACGTCCATGGCAGTATGATAAGAGATCAGTACATGATGGCTTTACCAACAGATACACTTTTATCCATAAGGAGAAACAAGTTACCCTGGCGCCAATGACCCCTCAGGAGGTACACCAGGATCAGATGCATCTCAAAATGAAGAGAGGAGAGTCCAAGGCCGCCAGCAAATCCTTGCTTCTTGAAGAGACCAGCCAGGTAAGTAAACTCAACCTCTTTGCTACTGCTAAAGATATCAAAACTGCTGTGATTGAACAATCAAATTTGATACTAGTAGTTTACAAAGAATTGTTGAGCTCTACTACTAACCCTGCTCCTGAGATTCCAGAGGAGATTGAGTGTCTTTTGCAGGAGTATAGAGATGTGTTCCCAGAGGACAATCCCATAGGTCTGCCGCCTATTAGGGGAATAGAGCACCAGATTGACTTTGTACCAGGAGCTACTTTACCAAACCGTCCAGCATACAGGACCAACCCTGTGGAGACTAAGGAGCTTCAGAAACAAGTCAATGAGCTAATGGAGAAGGGACATATCAGGGAGAGTATGAGTCCTTGTGCTGTACCTGTCCTCTTGGTGCCAAAAAAAGATGGAAGCTGGAGGATGTGTGTGGACTGCAGAGCCATCAACAACATAACAGTTAAGTACAGACATCCTATTCCTCGCTTAGATGATATGCTAGATGAGTTACATGGTTCATGTGTCTTTTCTAAAATTGATTTAAAGAGTGGTTACCACCAGATTAGAATGAAAGAAGGAGATGAGTGGAAAACTGCCTTTAAAACTAAGCTAGGATTGTATGAATGGCTTGTGATGCCTTTTGGGCTTACTAATGCACCTAGTACCTTCATGAGATTAATGAATCATGTCTTGAGAGCTTTGATAGGACGATTTGTAGTTGTTTACTTTGATGATATCCTGATTTACAGCAAGACTATGAAAGAACATGTTAATCACTTGAAGCAAGTTCTAGATGTGCTTAGAAAAGAAAATCTGTATGCTAACTATAAGAAGTGCTCTTTTGGCACAGATAACCTTGTCTTTTTAGGTTTTGTTGTGACTTCACAGGGCATACAGGTTGATGAGGAAAAGGTGAAGGCTATCAGGGAGTGGCCGATTCCTAAATCTATTGGAGAGGTCAGAAGTTTTCATGGACTTGCTGGCTTCTACCGGAGGTTTGTGAGAGATTTCAGTACAGTTGCAGCACCCCTTACTGAAGTAGTCAAGAAGAGTGTAGGTTTCACTTGGGGACCAGCACAAGAAGAGGCATTTCAAATGCTAAAAGAGAAGTTAACAAGTGCTCCCTTACTTGCACTTCCTGACTTTTCTAAGACTTTTGAAATTGAATGTGATGCATCTGGTATTGGAATTTGTAACGACCCGATCCCGGTCACAGTGTTTGTTAGCCAGCTAAGTCATATGCATTTACCTGTAAGACAATTATTTGCCTATAAATACCCACCTTCACAGTGATTTCTCCTTTTACAACAAGAAAATAAAAATCACAAGTTAGGGAGAAGAAGAAATGAGAGAGAGAGTGAGAGAAAGAAAGATAAAAACCAATGCATGTTGCCACCAGAGATCGCCGGAGCCACCACATGCCAGGGCATCGTCAAGCTCGTCATCACCGTCAACCGCATCTTAGAATCGCCGGAAACCGCCGCCTCTTAAGCTTTGTTTTCGTCCGTTCAGTAAATCAGCTATATCTCCCTAACCGTTGAGAATCTCTCGCATGCAAGACCATCAACGTGTTCCTCTCGTCGAGACGAAGCCGTAGACACCAACCACGTCGCAATCGGAGCTCAGACGAAGCCGTACGCGCCTCCAGAAGTTACGACGACTTCGCGCGTTTCGTCCACGCGCCGCCACCGGCTATCGCCTCCGCCGTCGTCCGCCACCGTCCTCCGCCGCAGATCCGCCGCTGCCGGAAATCGCCTCCGCCGTCACCGCCGGCCAACTTTCCGGTAAGACGCCGCCGCCCTCCGCCGTCGCGGTCGGTGACCGAAACCGGTGACTTGCCGGTGACTCGGTCAACTCGGCCGAGTCAACTCGGTTGACTCGGTAAACCGGTTGGTTGACTGGTTTGACCGGTTTAAATTAATTTCGGTTCGATTAAGGTAAACCGGCCGGTTATGTCAAATCGATTTCTGGTCAAGGGTTGACCGGATTGACCTTTGACCAGCGAGTTGACTTTTCCGCAAACCTTGACCAGTTCCGTTTTTAACCGTTCGAAAGGCGTTCTGACTCAGAATTTCGATCTGATTTCAGATATGGAGTCTATTTGAGCAGCTGGAGTTCATAAACACTACTTTTCTATTGCTAAGGTGAGGGTCTATTCCCGAACTCCTCTTACACGGCTTAGGACCTCGAATAAATATAACTTATTTCTAATGTGTTCCGTCTGCTTGAAATCGAGTCTGTCATTGCTTGTTTAGTTATTAGGTTCTTTGCATAAACCGGAACTAGGGGGCTAGAGGATTCAACATTGATTGTTTCACTTAAATGTAAAATCTTAGCTAGGATTGTTTTTGTGTGGAGACGGATACAGAGACGGACTTCTGTATGCCGGATTGTATGAGGTTATGGCCAACTTTAGTCGACCGGTTGAGCTGTAGCCTGGAAGTGTCGATAAATCGTCCACGGGCGGTGTCCGAGCACTATCTCGAGTTGTGTTATGTTTTTGGCCTGTTAGTGGGCGGCGAGTGTGCACCTCGCTAGGACCATTGTTTGTTGCTTGGGTACTTTAGGTACCGTGTTTGACATGCATTAGAATTAATTTATATTTATTCGGAGTGCTATGTCCGGGTCCATGGACTTCGGGGTAGCATCCCCCATACCTCATTGGGCGATTCACCTATCGCTCACCCCCCTCACTCTTCCCCTTTTTCAGGTGAGACAAATAAGTATGTGATATTTGGACGGACTTGGTGCTACTGGACTTTTCCTACAGATTTTTATTTGGGTTTTGGGTGAGCGTTATTGAGTTTATGGGCTTTTATATTATGGGATATTGTTGGTGGCCCGTCGTCCTTAGTGAGAAGGAGACGGATGTCACATTGTTGTATGATGACGCGTCGGGGGTGACACGCTGTCCTCCAGATAGGAGGTGACGGGTGTGGCAATTTTGGTATCAGAGCGGGGTTCCATCCCGGTTCCGTCCGGGATGGCGGTCAGGGGATTCGGTTTCCATCGGTTTTCAATGTTCTTTAAAAAAAAAAAATATATATATTTATATATTTGGAAAATTCTTTTAGCACCATTCTGTCCAGTGATTACTAACTCAAATGTCTCTTTCTATGACGATGAGTAAAAACATCGTCATTCGTCCTTCGACTAACAGGGTTCTCGCCAGATGTTCAGCAGTTGGGCGATGTTTAAGTTCGTCAGTTTTCTCGGGAGTTATCAGTTTCTTCGGTCATGATTTCGAGGTTATCCAGGAGTGGATATGTGACGTTTCTGCCACCAGCCCACTTCAAGCAATCGTTCCACGAGTTTTGTTACTGGAGATTATGTGGTGTGTGGTATGAGCCATTGGTTGGCATGTGTACGAGTATATTGACTATTTTGGAGGTATATTTGTTTTGTGAACTCGTGGAGATCGCTTTTGAATTGGGGTGCAGCAGCTTGCGTTGTGTAGATGTTGGAGTTACACTTTGGTATGTTTACCAATTTTGGCAGTGTTGATCTTTTCAGAGATGTGTCAGTTTGGACAACTGACATAGGACATTGGAAGCTATTTATATTCATCGCAGTATACCAGTTATGCTTGGAGGACCTATTTGTCCGGAGACTCGTCAGAGGTGGAGCTACGTTTTTACGATGTCATGCTTAGGATGGATTTGCTATCACGACATCGAGTAGTGTTGGATTGCCTGAAGGCACGAGTTCATATTTCTGGAGCAGATGGAATTTTTATTGCATGCATGCTACATACTGAGGGGTTATGGAATATAAGAACATAGAGATTTTTGGCTACCATTTCGATGGTTAAGGATGATGGACAGCATGAGCTACAGGATCTTCCGGTTATTGTAGGATATGAGGATATAATTGTGACCTTTGGAACGGCCACAACAAGACACATGAGACGCTTTTGTGATTTGTTTGGAGCAAACATCACTGGTTTCACGAGTTTCTTATCATCTGTCACGAGCAGGGATGACTGAGTGGAGAAAGCAATTGGAGGAACTCTTTGATAAGGGATTTATCAGATGAAGTATTTCACCATGGAGAGCATCATTGTTGTTGTAAAGAAGAAAGGTGGGAGTTAAGAGATTAATGGAGGTTCATCGTTTTCGAAGTTTATCTTGGCATCAGGATACCATCAGATTGCTATAGCTGAGGAGTATGTATGGAATGCAGATTTCCGTTATGGATATTATGAGTTTGTAGTGATACCATTTGGGTTGACAAAGGCACCGTTGCATTCATGAAGAAATAATGACGTTTTCGTGAACATTTGGATAGGTGTGCGATTGTATTCATCAACGAAATGCTGATTTATTTTGGAGTAGAAATGAGATTTGTGAGCATTTAGAAGATTGTGTTGGATAAGCTTAGAGAGAATCAGTTGTTCGCTAAGTTGAGGAATTGTAGCTTTTGGCAGAGGAATGTCGGATTTTTGAGTAACATGGTTTTGAAAGCAGAATTTTGATAGGTCCAAAGAAGATTAATAGCGTTTCGGGGAGATCGAAACCTAAGAGCACTACAGAAATCTGTCGTTCTTTTTGGGTTAACAGTGTACTACTAGAAGTTCATCAAGGGTTTCACCGTTATAGTAATGTTGAAGATACATTCTACATGTAAAGACGTTAAGTGTGGTTGGATAGATTTTTGTTCGAGGAGTTTCACGAAATAGAAGTACAACTAATGAAGACACCAGTTTTGGTTCTACCGTGGCTGAGGCTTATTCTGATGCGCCATATACTGGCTTGGATTTAAATTGAGGTAAGAAGATTAAGTCATTCATATGCATCACGCCAGAGAGGTTGTAGTGGTAATTGCGTTATAGTTTTGGAGATCGTAATTGTACGAGAAGGAAGTCCAGATTCTATGGGATCATTAGAGTCTGACATTTATCTACACATTAAAAATTGCAATTTGGCAGTGCAGTCGGAATGAGTTTGTAGCAGGCTATAGTTTGGATATCGCATGCCATCTGGTAAGGACAACCAGGTGACAAATGTCTTGGGTAGGCATATGAGCGACGTATTTGGAACAAAGGAAGATCAGGAGTTTACTGGGACAGTTGCTAGTCTCAAATTGTGTGTCGTATTGTCAAGGGAAAGACATATGGCCTTGAGGATTGAAGCATGCAGTTTTGCTATGGAGGATACGCCATGCGCAGGTTAGCCTTATGGTTTTGGTTGAATAGATCGAGATTGGGAATATTGGATATCATACAGCTTGGAGCAGGATGCACCTATATCGAAACCGAGTTTGTATGTTGGACGATAAGCTGCTAAGAAAAGGGATCTTACAGCAAACACATCACTCGTGTTACTCTACCCATCAGAAATATCAAGGAGTTCAAAGATATAAAGCGTTACTATCATTTGCCTATTATGAAAAAGATTGTAGCTACATTGCGTCTATGTCAGATGGTTATGGCAGAGGATCAGTTATCGATCATGTTATTTTGAGCTTGCTTTTGCTGAAGTGGAAAAGGAAATGAGACATGGTGATTATGGATATCGTTACTGAATTTTTTTTTAATCACCGTATGTGGAAAGGATGCCACATGGGTAGTCATGGATAGACTTACCAAGTCAGTTCATTTCCTAAATAATTTAGAAGGCAGAGAGAGCTGATTAGTTGGCGCAGATTTATATTAGCATGATTTTGAGGTTGCATGGAGCTCTTGTCAGCATTGTCTCGGATTGGGATTCAAAGTTCACCTCTACATTTTGGAGTCATTCAGAAGGCGTTTGGGACAAGGATCTATATGAATACAACTTATTATCAGCATACAAATGGTCAGTCAGAAAGGACTACTCAGAACTTAAAAGGATATGTTTAGGGATTGCGTCTTCAAATGGGATGGAAGTTCTGAAATCATCGACCTCTAATAGAGTTTGCCTAAGATCGACAATTATCATTCAAGCATTGAGATGGACCGTACGAGGCTGTTTATGGTAGGCCTTATCGTATACCACTTTGTTGGACCAAAGTGGGGGAGCGACATGAGTTAAAATTATTAATGGTTTAAGAGACGGTAGAGCAAATGGATATGCTCAAAGATTGGCTTTATAAAACCCATAGCCGTCAGAGGAGTTATGCAGCTAACCGCTGTAAGGAATTGAAGCTACATATGGGCGATGTAGTAAACCCGAAAATGAGAAAATTTCAGAGAGGATCAAAAACTTAGAAGCTAAAGCAGCTTAAACCATGGTACATGAGATTGTATCCTTCGAAGGAGCGGATTGGAGCAGTTGCTTGCAGCTGATTTATCAGCAGTGTATCAGATTACTACAACGTGGTTCATATGTCAGCGTTGAGAAAAGCTAAAGGAAAACCAGAGTTATTTTGCAGCAGACGTCAAATCACCGCAAGAAGATTGTGCTGGCCTTGTCAGCTAGTGTAGAATTTGTATCATCAAGCGAAAGCAGTTTAGAGAATGTCTACTGTGTTTGTCTGAGTTTGTTGAGAGTGAGATGAGACCTGAGAGACCGAGCATATTGATTATTCAGAAGTTCGTTTCAATGATGTTGGGGAATTAACGGACGACTCGAATTCGGGGACGAATTCTTTGTAGTGGGGGAGAATTGTAACGACCCGATCCCGGTCACAGTGTTTGTTAGCCAGCTAAGTCATATGCATTTACCTGTAAGACAATTATTTGCCTATAAATACCCACCTTCACAGTGATTTCTCCTTTTACAACAAGAAAATAAAAATCACAAGTTAGGGAGAAGAAGAAATGAGAGAGAGAGTGAGAGAAAGAAAGATAAAAACCAATGCATGTTGCCACCAGAGATCGCCGGAGCCACCACATGCCAGGGCATCGTCAAGCTCGTCATCACCGTCAACCGCATCTTAGAATCGCCGGAAACCGCCGCCTCTTAAGCTTTGTTTTCGTCCGTTCAGTAAATCAGCTATATCTCCCTAACCGTTGAGAATCTCTCGCATGCAAGACCATCAACGTGTTCCTCTCGTCGAGACGAAGCCGTAGACACCAACCACGTCGCAATCGGAGCTCAGACGAAGCCGTACGCGCCTCCAGAAGTTACGACGACTTCGCGCGTTTCGTCCACGCGCCGCCACCGGCTATCGCCTCCGCCGTCGTCCGCCACCGTCCTCCGCCGCAGATCCGCCGCTGCCGGAAATCGCCTCCGCCGTCACCGCCGGCCAACTTTCCGGTAAGACGCCGCCGCCCTCCGCCGTCGCGGTCGGTGACCGAAACCGGTGACTTGCCGGTGACTCGGTCAACTCGGCCGAGTCAACTCGGTTGACTCGGTAAACCGGTTGGTTGACTGGTTTGACCGGTTTAAATTAATTTCGGTTCGATTAAGGTAAACCGGCCGGTTATGTCAAATCGATTTCTGGTCAAGGGTTGACCGGATTGACCTTTGACCAGCGAGTTGACTTTTCCGCAAACCTTGACCAGTTTCGTTTTTAACCGTTCGAAAGGCGTTCTGACTCAGAATTTCGATCTGATTTCAGATATGGAGTCTATTTGAGCAGCTGGAGTTCATAAACACTACTTTTCTATTGCTAAGGTGAGGGTCTATTCCCGAACTCCTCTTACACGGCTTAGGACCTCGAATAAATATAACTTATTTCTAATGTGTTCCGTCTGCTTGAAATCGAGTCTGTCATTGCTTGTTTAGTTATTAGGTTCTTTGCATAAACCGGAACTAGGGGGCTAGAGGATTCAACATTGATTGTTTCACTTAAATGTAAAATCTTAGCTAGGATTGTTTTTGTGTGGAGACGGATACAGAGACGGACTTCTGTATGCCGGATTGTATGAGGTTATGGCCAACTTTAGTCGACCGGTTGAGCTGTAGCCTGGAAGTGTCGATAAATCGTCCACGGGCGGTGTCCGAGCACTATCTCGAGTTGTGTTATGTTTTTGGCCTGTTAGTGGGCGGCGAGTGTGCACCTCGCTAGGACCATTGTTTGTTGCTTGGGTACTTTAGGTACCGTGTTTGACATGCATTAGAATTAATTTATATTTATTCGGAGTGCTATGTCCGGGTCCATGGACTTCGGGGTAGCATCCCCCATACCTCATTGGGCGATTCACCTATCGCTCACCCCCCTCACTCTTCCCCTTTTTCAGGTGAGACAAATAAGTATGTGATATTTGGACGGACTTGGTGCTACTGGACTTTTCCTACAGATTTTTATTTGGGTTTTGGGTGAGCGTTATTGAGTTTATGGGCTTTTATATTATGGGATATTGTTGGTGGCCCGTCGTCCTTAGTGAGAAGGAGACGGATGTCACATTGTTGTATGATGACGCGTCGGGGGTGACACGCTGTCCTCCAGATAGGAGGTGACGGGTGTGGCAGAATTGGAGCTGTGTTGATGCAGGATAAGAAACCCATAGCTTATTTCAGTGAGAAGCTAGGAGGCGCCACCTTAAACTATCCTACCTATGACAAGGAGCTGTATGCCTTGGTGAGAGCTTTACAAGTGTGGCAACATTACTTGTGGCCTAAGGAGTTTGTGATCCATACAGATCATGAATCCCTTAAACATCTCAAAGGGCAACAGAAGCTGAACAAGAGACACGCCAGGTGGGTGGAGTTCATTGAGACCTTTCCTTATGTCATTCACTACAAGAAAGGTAAGGAGAACGTAGTGGCTGATGCACTCTCCAGAAGGTATACTCTTTTATCTTCAATGGAAACTAAACTCTTAGGATTTGAACACATCAAATCTTGCTATGCTAATGATCCTGAGTTTAAAGATGTGTTTAGAGAATCTGAGAAACATGCTAGTGGAAAATTTTATCAAGTAAAAGGATTTTTTTTCTATGATAACCGCCTGTGTGTTCCTAGTGGTTCTTTGAGAGAATTGTATGTTAGGGAAGCTCACGCAGGAGGGCTGATGGGACACTTTGGGGTCGCCAAAACACTCTCCACCTTGCAGGAGCACTTCTACTGGCCGAGTATGAAGAAAGAAGTGGAGCGTGTGTGCTCAAGGTGTGTCGTGTGCAAGCAAGCCAAGTCTAAGGTCCAACCAACAGGTTTGTATACACCTCTCCCTATTCCTACTGCACCATGGATTGATATCTCTATGGACTTTGTCTTAGGATTGCCTAGAACTAGGAAAGGAAGAGATAGCATCTTTGTGGTTGTTGATAGATTTTCTAAGATGGCTCACTTCATACCTTGTCATAAAACTGATGATGCATCTTTGGTAGCTGATCTATTCTTTAGAGAAGTTGTTAGATTGCATGGTATGCCTAGGACTATAGTTTCTGATAGAGATACTAAGTTCCTTAGCTATTTCTGGAAAACTCTGTGGGGAAAGTTGGGAACTAAGCTATTGTTTTCAACTACTTGTCATCCCCAAACTGATGGTCAAACTGAATCAGTCAATAGGACATTGTCTACTCTTTTGCGTGCCATCATTAAGAGTAACATTAGGACATGGGAGGATTGTTTACCACATGTAGAGTTTGCATATAACAGAGCAGTGCATTCAGCTACTAAACTCTCTCCTTTTCAAGTTGTTTATGGGTTTAACCCATTGTCTCCTCTTGATTTATTTGCTTTACCTTTAAAAGAACAAACTAACCTTGATGGCAAGCAAAAGGCCGAGTTTGTTTTGTCCTTGCATGAACAGGTCAGGAAGAACATTGAGGAGAGGACCAAGATGTATGAGAGGCAGAAGAACAAGGGGCGCAAGGAGCTAGTACTTGAACCAGGTGATCTTGTGTGGATTCACATGAGAAAAGAGAGGTTTCCTGTTGAGAGGAAATCAAAGTTGCTGCCAAGGAAAGATGGACCTTTCAAAGTGCTGAAGAAAATCAACAACAATGCTTACCAGATTGATCTTGAAGGGAAATACACAATCAGTTCTACTTTCAATGTTTCTGACTTGGATCCTTTTATTGCAGATGATTTGGATTTGAGGTCAAATCCTTTTAAAGGAGGAGGGGATGGTGTAGCCATGAGTAGAGACATTGGAGAGCTGAGTGAGTCTGATGAGGGAGAGCCAGACTTGAGAAGAGAAGAGCCAGACTTGAGCAGAGAAGAACCAGACTCGAGCAGAGAAGAACCAAATGAGCTAGCCAGCTTGTGGAGTGGACCAGTAACCAGATCAAGACTGAGAGCACAAGAGGAGAGGCTCCAGGAGATAGCCAAAACCGTGGGCCTTGGTTCAAGGCAAGGAGATCAAGATAAACCAGCTTGTTGGTTTAATTTAATTACTTTGTAAGGGTTTTGGTTATTGGGCTTTCATTTAATTTAAACCAAAGACAATTAGGATTAGAATTAGAAGTAAACCACCTTGGTTTAGCATTAGGGTTTTCGATTTTCACTTTAAGAACATGGGGGCTGCAGCCTTGTTTTCTCAACTTTCAATCTAAGAATTATTCAGTCAACTTTGTTGTCTTGTCTCTAGCTTTCTCTGTTCAGCTCTAGAACATTGATCTCACTTAAAGGAAGGAATTCCTGTGAATCCCATCTTAGACAGTACAAGGTGATCTTGTGTCTTTGAGTAGCAAACCATCCTTGGCGCCAACCCATAGGCTCAGGGAGACGACCACAGTTCAAAGGAGAGCTAGTAGCCTCTTAGAACATCCTCTATCCATCCACCTTCAAGTGATCCAGAGTTTATATACACTTTTGTGTATTAGAGCATGATTCAACTAATCCAGGATAATCAGATGAAAAGATTAAAGAGATTAAGAGATTTTAGTGAGAGAATAGAGAGAGACTCAAAACTCCATTTGATTGATTAATGAGAGAGTTTACAACACATATAGATTAGGGATACATCAATTCGTCCAGGTTCACTCTAGCTAGGATAGAAAGCATGTGTAGTCAAAGATGCTTGATTTAAACTAGCCAATAAGGTTCCTCACATGCTTGGGCATCTTGCTTTAGCTTTCCAGCTGGTGCCAGCCTGTCTAAAGCTCTCTAGCCTTGACCAGACCTTATCCAAACTCCTCCTTGCTTATTCAGACTCATCCTGGCGTGATTCACTCTTCACATAGATGCAAGGTAACTTCCCAAGTCTTTTAACTCAGTTACCACAGTAACAATAAAGTTACTGTGGTAAATCTCCAAGTTACTGCCTGCTCCAAATCCCTTCCTCTATCCATGTATCCACTCTCCATCTCCTCATCTCAACACTCCCCCTCAAGCTTGACCATGTAGAACAAGTCAAGCTTGGAAACCATGAAGACCTCCCTCATTAAAAACCTCACCAAGGAAAACCCAATGGGATAAAACCTTGATGAGGGAAAAAGAGTGGAGACTCCATGGTTAAGGGGCTCAGCTCCTAGGAGTAAGATCAATGAGTCCAAGTCTTGATAGTATGGACTCCATTGTCTTTACTCTCGCTGCCTTAGTAAACACATCTGCAAGCTGATCTTCACTTCTTGTATAACATGGCAATATACTCCAAGTATAATCATCTGCCTCACCTTGTGACAATCAACTTCTATATGCTTCGTCCTCTCATGAAAGACTGAGTTAGAAGCAATGTGGATAGCTGCTTGATTGTCACAATGCATTGTCATAGGAGTACTCTGCTCAATCTCCAAATGCTTCAAGATCCCCTTGATCCACACCAACTCGTTTGTCAGCTTCAACATGGCTCTATACTCAGCTTCAGCACTTGAACAGGAGATAACCTTCTGCTTCTTACTCTTCCAAGTGACCAAGTTCCCTCCAATGAATGTACAATACCCAGTAGTTGATCTCCTGTCCACTCTATCTCCTGCCCAATCAGCATCACAATATCCAACCACTTCTGTACTGCCATTACAACCCATCCAAACTCCTTGACCAGACGTGCCACTCAAATACCTCAGTATCCTATCAACCATCTTCCAATGATGAACCTTTGGTGCCTGCATATGCTGGCTCACTTGATTCACTGCAAAGCATATATCAGGTCTTGTAATCGTCAAGTAGATCAGCTTTCCAACCATCCTCCTATACAGCTTAGCATCCTCAAACAACTGGTTCTCTTCAACCTCCCCCTCACGCAAGACCTTATACCCCTCCTCAAGAGGTGTCTTAGCTATCTTTCCTCCAAGCACATCAGCTTCCTTTAGCATATCCATTGCATACTTCCTTTGAGACATGAACAAACCCTCCTTTGATCTGCATATCTCAATCCCCAAGAAATACTTCATCTCTCCCAAGTCTTTGATATCAAATACTGACCTGAGAAACTCTTTAGTGGCTTTAATCCCAGCCTTATCACTCCCTGTGATAATCAAATCATCCACATACACTAGAATCACAATGATCCCTGATGGCCCGACCAGTGTGAAGAGTGTGTGATCTAGTTCAGACTTCCTGAACCCTCTCCCATTGAGTGTTGTACTCAGCTTCCTGTACCAGGCTCTAGGAGACTGCTTCAACCCATATATAGCTTTCTTCAATCTCAAAACATTTCCTGGCTTTACTAGATGCTCAAGACCAGGAGGAGGAAGCATATATACCTCATCTTCTAGCTCACCTTGCAGGAAAGCATTCTTCACATCCATCTGCCACAAATCCCACTCCAAGTTTGTTGCAATGGATAACACAATTCGAATTGTGTGAAGCTTGGCCACTGGTGCAAAAGTATCAATGTAATCTTCTCCATAAGTCTGTGTAAATCCTCTTGCAACCAGCCTGGTCTTGTGCCTATCTATCTCCCCATTTGCAAGATATTTAATGGTGAAGATCCATCTGCTTGAAACTGCCTTCTTCCCTCTAGGTAATTCACTCTCATACCAAGTGTCATTCCTGATCATTGCATCCCTTTCATCTCCTACTGAATCTCTCCAAACCTTGTGCTTCATAGCTTCTTCATAAGATCTTGGTATCTCATTCTCATCCAAGTTACACATAAACACCATGTGCTCTTCTGGAAACTCAGCAAAGGAACACATGGCTTGAGAGGGATGCTCCACAGCCTGGGCATTGTAGTACACTCTCGTGTTTACCCAGTTGGAAGGATCCCTCCTTATCCTTGTGCTCCTCCGCAAGGTCTCAACCTGTTCTTCAGCCTGAACATTCTCTTGTGCTTCCTCTCTTAAACCAGTAGGTTCTCCCTGCTCATTTCCAGCAGGTTCTCCCTGCTCATTTCCACCTGACTGAGCTCCACTCTCTACTTCCTGTGTCTCCTCCTGATCATGCTGACCTGAATCCTCTTGGTTATGCTCCTGCTCCCCTGATTCAGATCCATTCCCCCTCTCATGATCAAGAGGAGTTGTTCCTCCAGCTTCTCCAGCTTGATTAGTAGGTCCTGTTCTTCCTGGTTCCTGATCTTGGGATAATCCTATCCCTAGCCTCTCCAACAACACCCTCAATGTTGTTGCCTTCTCTGATGGAGCTCGGGACAGATCCTCTAGGTCTTCCCATTTCTTCTCCTCATAATACCCTTTAGACTCAACAAACTTCACTTCTCTAGATACCATAACCCTCCTAGTTATTGGATCATAACATTTGTAGCCTTTCTGAGTGATTGAGTACCCAATGAACATAGCTTTAGTACTCTTTGCTTCTAGCTTGTTCCTTCTTTCTCCGGGACTCATCACATAACATAAGCACCCAAAGACTCTCAAATGATCAATGTGTGGCTTGGTCTTGTTCAATACTTCAAAGGGAGACAGTTTCTTCAAGACACGGGTTGGCACTCTATTGATGAGATAGCAAGCAGTCTGAACAGCATCACTCCAAAACCTCTTAGGGACATTCATGTGGAACATGATTGATCTCGCAACCTCCATCAAATGTCTGTTCTTCCTCTCTGCCACCCCATTTTGTTGTGGTGTGTAAGGACAGCTAGTTTGTTGCACAATCCCATGCTTTGCAAGATGACTCTTGAAAGCATTACTAGTGTATTCTCCTCCATTATCAGACCTCAGAATCTTCACAGTGGCATTGTACTGATTAGTAACATATGCTTGGAAGTTCATGAAGGCTTCTAGGACTCTGTCTTTGGAGGGAATCATGGTGATCCATGTGTACTTTGACTTCTCATCAATGAAAGTCACAAAGTACTTATGGCTGTCTCTAGACATGCAGGGAGCTGTCCACACGTCTGAATGCACCAGATCAAAGCAATTCTCATATCTGGTTTCTGATGTTGGGAAGACAGTCCTACAGTGCTTTCCAAGTATACACGCTTCACACTCCAAGTGATTGAACGCCATACTTGGTAGAATCAGTTCAATTGCCTTGGCATGAGGATGTCCCAGCCTTGCATGCCATGTGAGATTATCACACCTATCCGTTGTGCTGCTTAAACACACAGACTCCACAGGACTAGGCGCCTCAGTTGTTTGGAGATGATAGAGCTGATGCTTGCTGTCTCCTCTGCCAATAACCCTTCCAGTCTTCAAATCCTGGAACTCAACTTCATTTGGTCTGAAAACCACTTGACAATCCAGATCAACTGTAGCCTTCTTAACTGAGATTAGATTGGATGTAAACTGAGGTAGGTAGAAGGCAGTAGAGTTCTTCTCAAACAGCTTGAGGTTTCCCACTCCTTCTATTGGGATCCTGGTACCATTGGCTATCATGACACTCCCTGTTGCTGCTTTAACCTCACTGATTAGTCTCTTGTCACTGATCATGTGGTGTGTTGCTCCAGAGTCAATGATGATGGGTTTAGATGTGGATGCTTTGGCAGGAGCACCCAGACTCCGGGTCGTAGCCAAAGCATACACATGCTTAACCAACTCATCCCATTCCTTCTTTGTCACACACTCATCTGCCCTCTTGGTATCCATTCCTCTCATATCCGCACTGTCTCCTACTGTTTCTCCCATGTAAGCTGAGTATGAACACTCTCCTATAACCATCTGCTGAAGTACATCCTTGATTCTCTTCAAGATTACACTCATCCTGCCACTTAAGTGCTCAGACTCGCTATCCTTTCTCCATACCCTTCTCTTCATTAACCACTCCTTAGAAAGTTTTCTCAACCTTCCCCTCTTACAGCTTGTACCTCCCTTCCATCTTTCTGGCTTCCTGTTCATTTCCCACACATCACAAGTATATTTAACAAGCTCACATACCTCTTCCATAAGGAAGCTGAAGATCACATCTTGCTTCCTCCTTTCTTGACTACATCTCGGATTTGATGTGTGTGTCTTCACCACATCTAGCTCTGACCACACTTCTCTCAGCCTTCCCACAAGCTGATAACACTCATCCTTTCCTTGTCTCAAGCCGCGGATCACCCCTCTGTCCTCAATGACTCTCACAAGCTTGGACTTGCCTAAAGTTGCTTCAATCTCACTCTTTGTAGTGTTTCCTTGAACAACTTCATTTCCCAGCTTCAGACCTCTTGTCTGACCTTCTTCAGTAGCCATTTCCATGAAAGGTTTCCCCTTTCCATGACTACTCCATAACCCACAGCTTTCCAAAGCTCTTTTAGCCCACCTTGACCACTCGCCAAGCCTCTCCTCTTCAGTCTTCACAGTTGACTCAGGTCTGTGCTCCATTTCCATGTTGAGATGATTTGGATTCACCAGAACCTCTCACGCCACCAAGATAATGAAACCCAGGAGTTAAGAACACCAAGAACACTCAAGAACACTCAATAACTTTAAGGAAAAAGGAATCACACTCTCCCACTTTGCGCAACCTGGCTCTGATACCATATACACTTTTGTGTATTAGAGCATGATTCAACTAATCCAGGATAATCAGATGAAAAGATTAAAGAGATTAAGAGATTTTAGTGAGAGAATAGAGAGAGACTCAAAACTCCATTAGATTGATTAATGAGAGAGTTTACAACACATATAGATTAGGGATACATCAATTCGTCCAGGTTCACTCTAGCTAGGATAGAAAGCATGTGTAGTCAAAGATGCTTGATTTAAACTAGCCAATAAGGTTCCTCACATGCTTGGGCATCTTGCTTTAGCTTTCCAGCTGGTGCCAGCCTGTCTAAAGCTCTCTAGCCTTGACCAGACCTTATCCAAACTCCTCCTTGCTTATTCAGACTCATCCTGGCGTGATTCACTCTTCACATAGATGCAAGGTAACTTCCCAAGTCTTTTAACTCAGTTACCACAGTAACAATAAAGTTACTGTGGTAAATCTCCAAGTTACTGCCTGCTCCAAATCCCTTCCTCTATCCATGTATCCACTCTCCATCTCCTCATCTCAACAGTTTAAGCCTTACAATGATTCTCCAACCACTCAAACAAGTGATTCATCCTGGTTTGATTGGAACGACGAAGAAGCTGTCCTATTCCGAAACTGGGAAACGGGAATCACCTGATTAGAAAGTGGGATAACTTCTTCATCCCAACTCCTATGAGATTTATTCAACTTCCTGGTGATTCTCCACCACTTTATGTATCCAAATCAAGCTTCTCACAAGGTGATTCATCCTGGTTGGATTGGAACGATGAAGAAGCTGTGCTATTCCCAAACTTGGAAACTGGAATCACCTGATTTGAAAGTGGGATAACTTCTTCATCCGAACTCCTATGAGATTTATTCAACTTCCTGGTGATTCTCCACCACTTTATGTATCAAATCAAGCTTCTCACAAAGTGATTCATCCTGGTTTGATTGGAACGACGAAGAAGCTGTCTATTCCCAAACTGGGAAACTGGAATCACCTGATTTGAAAGTGGGATAACTTCTTCATCCCAACTCCTATGAGATTTATTCAACTTCCTGGTGATTCTCCACCACTTTATGTATCCAAATCAAGCTTCTCACAAAGTGATTCATCCTGGTTTGATTGGAACGACGAAGAAGCTGTCCTATTCCCAAACTGGGAAACTGGAATCACCTGATTTGAAAGTGGGATAACTTCTTCATCCCAACTCCTATGAGATTTATTCAACTTCCTGGTGATTCTCCACCACTTTATGTATCCAAATCAAGCTTCTCACAAAGTGATTCATCCTGGTTTGATTGGAACGACGAAGAAGCTGTGCTATTCCCAAACTGGGAAACTGAAATCACCTGATTTGAAAGTGGGATAACTTCTTCCTCCCAACTCCTATGAGATTTATTCAACTTCCTGGTGATTCTCCACCACTTTATGTATCCAAATCAAGCTTCGCACAAAGTGATTCATCCTGGTTTGATTGGAACGACGAAGACGCTGTGCTATTCCCAAACTGGGAAACTGGAATCACCTGATTAGAAAGTGGGATAACTTCTTCATCCCAACTCCAATGAGATTTATTCAACTTCCTGGTGATTCTCCACCACTTTATGTATCCAAATCAAGCTTCTCACAAATTGATTCATCCTGGTTTGATTGGAACGACGAAGAAGCTGTCCTATTCCCAAACTGGGAAACTGAAATCACCTGATTTGAAAGTGGGATAACTTCTTCATCCCAACTCCTATGAGATTTTATTCAACTCCTGATGATTCTCCACCACTTTATGTATCCAAATCAAGCTTCTCACAAAGTGATTCATCCTGGTTTGATTGGAAGACGAAGAAGCTGTGCTATTCCCAAACTGGGAAACTGGAATCACCTGATTTGAAAGTGGGATAACTTCTTCATCCCAACTCCTATGAGATTTATTCAACTTCCTGATGATTCTCCACCACTTTATGTATCCAAATCAAGCTTCTCACAAAGTGATTCATCCTGGTTTGATTGGAACGACGAAGAAGCTGTGCTATTCCCAAACTGGGAAACTAGAATCACCTGATTTGAAAGTGGGATAACTTCTTCATCCCAACTCCTATGAGATTTATTCAACTTCCTGGTGATTCTCCACCACTTTATGTATCCAAATCAAGCTTCTCACAAAGAGATTCATCCTGGTTTGATTGGAAGGACGAAGAAGCTGTGCTATTCCCAAACTGGGAAACTGGAATCACCTGATTTGAAAGTGGGATAACTTCTTCATCCCAACTCCTATGAGATTTATTCAACTTCCTGATGATTCTCCACCACTTTATGTATCCAAATCAAGCTTCTCACAAAGAGATTCATCCTGGTTTGATTGGAAGGACGAAGAAGCTGTGCTATTCCCAAACTGGGAAACTGGAATCACCTGATTTGAAAGTGGGATAACTTCTTCATCCCAACTCCTATGAGATTTATTCAACTCCTGGTGATTCTCCACCACTTTATGTATCCAAATCAAGCTTCTCACAAAGTGATTCATCCTGGTTTGATTGGAAGGACGAAGAAGCTGTGCTATTCCCAAACTGGGAAACTGGAATCACCTGATTTGAAAGTGGGATAACTTCTTCATCCCAACTCCTATGAGATTTATTCAACTTCCTGATGATTCTCCACCACTTTATGTATCCAATCAAGCTTCTCACAAAGGATTTCATCCTGGTTTGATTGGAAGACGAAGAAGCTGTGCTATCCCAAACTGGGAAACTAGAATCACCTGATTTGAAAGTGGGATAACTTCTTCATCCCAACTCCTATGAGATTTATTCAACTTCCTGGTGATTCTCCACCACTTTATGTATCCAAATCAAGCTTCTCACAAAGAGATTCATCCTGGTTTGATTGGAAGGACGAAGAAGCTGTGCTATTCCCAAACTGGGAAACTGGAATCACCTGATTTGAAAGTGGGATAATTCTTCATCCAACTCCTATGAGATTTATTCAACTTCCTGGTGATTCTCCACCACTTTATGTATCCAAATCAAGCTTCTCACAAAAGATTCATCCTGGTTTGATTGGAAGGACGAAGAAGCTGTGCTATTCCCAAACTGGGAAACTGGAATCACCTGATTTGAAAGTGGGATAACTTCTTCATCCCAACTCCTATGAGATTTATTCAACTTCCTGATGATTCTCCCACCACTTTATGTATCCAAATCAAGCTTCTCACAAAGAGATTCATCCTGGTTTGATTGGAAGGACGAAGAACTGTGCTATTCCCAAACTGGGAAACTGGAATCACCTGATTTGAAAGTGGGATAACTTCTTCATCCCAACTCCTATGAGATTTATTCAACTTCCTGATGATTCTCCACCACTTTATGTATCCAAATCAAGCTTCTCACAAAGTGATTCATCCTGGTTTGATTGGAAGGACGAAGAAGCTGTGCTATTCCCAAACTGGGAAACTGGAATCACCTGATTTGAAAGTGGGATAACTTCTTCATCCCAACTCCTATGAGATTTATTCAACTTCCTGTGATTCTCCACCACTTTATGTATCCAAATCAAGCTTCTCACAAAGAGATTCATCCTGGTTTGATTGGAAGGACGAAAAAGCTGTGCTATTCCCAAACTGGGAAACTGGAATCACCTGATTTGAAAGTGGGATAACTTCTTCATCCCAACTCCTATGAGGTTTATTCAACTTCCGGTGATTCTCCACCACTTTATGTATCCAAATCAAGCTTCTCACAAAGTGATTCATCCTGGTTTGATTGGAAGGACGAAGAAGCTGTGCTATTCCCAAACTGGGAAACTGGAATCACCTGATTTGAAAGTGGGATAACTTCTTCATCCCAACTCCTATGAGATTTATTCAACTTCCTGATGATTCTCCACCACTTTATGTATCCAAATCAAGCTTCTCACAAAGAGATTCATCCTGGTTTGATTGGAAGGACGAAGAAGCTGTGCTATTCCCAAACTGGGAAACTGGAATCACCTGATTTGAAAGTGGGATAACTTCTTCATCCCAACTCCTATGAGATTTATTCAACTTCCTGATGATTCTCCACCACTTTATGTATCCAAATCAAGCTTCTCACAAAGTGATTCATCCTGGTTTGATTGGAAGGACGAAGAAGCTGTGCTATTCCCAAACTGGGAAACTGGAATCACCTGATTTGAAAGTGGGATAACTTCTTCATCCCAACTCCTATGAGTTTATTCAACTTCCTGTGATTTCTCCACCACTTTATGTATCCAAATCAAGCTTCTCACAAAGTGATTCATCCTGGTTTGATTGGAAGGACGAAGAAGCTGTGCTATTCCCAAACTGGGAAACTGGAATCACCTGATTTGAAAGTGGGATAACTTCTTCATCCCAACTCCTATGAGGTTTTTATTCAACTTCCTGATGATTCTCCACCACTTTATGTATCCAAATCAAGCTTCTCACAAAGAGATTCATCCTGGTTTGATTGGAACGACGAAGAAGCTGTGCTATTCCCAAACTGGGAAACTGGAATCCCCTGATTTGAAAGTGGGATAACTTCTTCATCCCAACTCCTATGAGATTTATTCAACTTCCTGATGATTCTCCACCACTTTATGTATCCAAATCAAGCTTCTCACAAAGTGATTCATCCTGGTTTGATTGGAAGGACGAAGAAGCTGTGCTATTCCCAAACTGGAAAACTGGAATCACCTGATTTGAAAGTGGGATAACTTCTTCATCCCAACTCCTATGAGATTTATTCAACTTCCTGATGATTCTCCACCATTTATGTATCCAAATCAAGCTTCTCACAAAGTGATTCATCCTCCTGGTTTGATTGGAAGGACGAAGAAGCTGTGCTATTCCCAAACTGGGAACTGGAATCACCTGATTTGAAAGTGGGATAACTTTCTTCATCCCAACTCCTATGAGATTTATTCAACTTCCTGGTGATTCTCCACCACTTTATGTATCCAAATCAAGCTTCTCACAAAGAGATTCATCCTGGTTTGATTGGAAGGACGAAGAAGCTGTGCTATTCCCAAACTGGGAAACTGGAATCACCTGATTTGAAAGTGGGATAACTTCTTCATCCCAACTCCTATGAGATTTATTCAACTTCCTGATGATTCTCCACCACTTTATGTATCCAAATCAAGCTTCTCACAAAGTGATTCATCCTGGTTTGATTGGAAGGACGAAGAAGCTGTGCTATTCCCAAACTGGGAAAACTGGAATCACCTGATTTGAAAATGGGATAACTTCTTCATCCAACTCCTATGAGATTTATTCAACTTCCTGGTGATTCTCCACCACTTTATGTATCCAAAATCAAGCTTCTCACAAGAGATTCATCCTGGTTTGATTGGAAGGACGAAGAAGCTGTGCTATTCCCAAACTGGGAAACTGGAATCACCTGATTTGAAAGTGGGATAACTTCTTCATCCCAACTCCTATGAGATTTATTCAACTTCCTGATGATTCTCCACCACTTTATGTATCCAAATAAGCTTCTCACAAAGAGATTCATCCTGGTTTGATTGGAAGGACGAAGAAGCTGTGCTATTCCCAAACTGGGAAACTGGAATCACCTGATTTGAAAGTGGGATAACTTCTTCATCCAACTCCTATGAGATTTATTCAACTTCCTGGTGATTCTCCACCACTTTATGTATCCAAATCAAGCTTCTCACAAAGAGATTCATCCTGGTTTGATTGGAAGGACGAAGAAGCTGTGCTATTCCCAAACTGGGAAACTGGAATCCCTGATTTGAAAGTGGGATAACTTCTTCATCCCAACTCCTATGAGATTTATTCAACTTCCTGATGATTCTCCACCACTTTATGTATCCAAATCAAGCTTCTCACAAAAGATTCATCCTGGTTTGATTGGAAGGACGAAGAAGCTGTGCTATTCCAAACTGGGAAACTGGAATCACCTGATTTGAAAGTGGGATACTTCTTCATCCCAACTCCTATGAGATTTATTCAACTTCCTGATGATTCTCCACCACTTTATGTATCCAAATCAAGCTTCTCACAAAGTGATTCATCCTGGTTTGATTGGAAGGACGAAGAAGCTGTGCTATTCCCAAACTGGGAAACAAGAATCACCTGATTTGAAAGTGGATAACTTCTTCATCCCAACTCCTATGAGATTTATTCAACTTCCTGGTGATTCTCCACCACTTTATGTATCCAAATCAGCTTCTCTCACAAAGTGTTTCATCCTGGTTTGATTGGAAGGACGAAGATGCTGTGCTATTCCCAAACTGGGAAACTTAGAATCACCTGATTTTGAAAGTGGGATAACTTCTTCATCCCAACTCCTATGAGATTTATTCAACTTCCTGGTGATTCCCACACTTTATGTATCAAATCAAGCTTCTCACAGAGATTCATCCTGGTTTGATTGAAGGGACGAAGAAGCTGTGCTAATTCTCCCAACTGGGAAACTGGAATCACCTGATTTGAAAGTGGGATAACTTCTTCCATCCAAACTCCTATGAGATTTATTCAACTTCCGGTGATTCTCCACCACTTTATG
>NW_022610390.1:0-33625 GCF_000309985.2 Brassica rapa | reverse complement strand
TGTCCTCGCCCGTGACAGTTGTAATGAGAAGAATAAAAGCAGCTCCAATGAAAATATACTAAAAAATATCTAAGACTTAAAATGTAACTAAAATAAATGAAAATTTTAAATTTAAATCAAAAGCTTAACAACTGTCCTCTGCACCCATCTTATTAGAGACCTCATGAGAACCCTTGGCAAATGACACAGGTCATTTTATAATTGACCAAATTTTTTGTCAATAAAATAAAATCACCTCTCTTTATACTTTATATGATATTAAAAATATTTTTATATATTTTTATAAATCTTAAAATAAAATATCTATCTAACAAGATTCATTATTCATAGTTTTAAATTGAAATGATTGAAGTTTAATATAATAGTATATTAAGTTTTTAATTAATGTAATAGTACTAAAACTAAAAAAAATTATATTAAGATTCCATATGTTAAAAAAATTATATAGATTTATTTTAGTTTAAGATAAAGTTTATATTATTGACATACTTAGTGAGTATCTCACCAATAAGATTGCTCTAACAGCTCTTGTGTTCCACCAATGCTGACTGAACCATCCTTCAAGAACACCGTAATGGTGAGTCACATCTTCTTCTTTTTTTCAGCCAACACATTACCTTCAACAACAACCAGAGAAGAGTAAGCTTCAACAAAGTAGCAGCAGATTATTTATTAGACTAGAATATGATTTTAAATACCAACTAGATCTCGATCCGCCCAACCGCGCGGGTTTTTGTTTTCATTTATTTTTATATAAATATTTTATTTTTAATTTAAAATTGGTATATATTATAATATATATGTGTCTATCAATTTTTAAAACATAATAAGTTTACGGTGTATTTTTTCATTGAATAGATTGTTTCAAACTTTCACATGTATTTGTATCTTCTTCTATATATATATTTTCGGATTATTATTTCATTGTTAAAATCGTAACTATATATACACATTAGTTAAATATTGTTTTATTGTCATATTCAAAGATATTGTAACATTTCACAAATTTAGAAAGTTTCTTAAAAATTAAACTTTTCGCTTCATAGATTTATATTATCGAGTAAATAATTAAACATTTAATTTTTGTTTAATTTTTAAAATAAACTATATAGTTTAAAATTTGTTTTCATTGGTTTAAGGTAGTAAAGATTAATCGTTGTTAGATAATATAATTTTGTTATTAAAAAAAAATCTTTATAATTTTAAAAGTTAACATCGACAAATAATTAACATATGGAGGTATAATATTACAACATTAAATTATATCTATTCAATTTATACTATCTATAAATCAAATGAATCATCTATTGTTTAAATCCAATTATTCATAGCCTATTAAAAAATTTTGGTATGCCTAAAATTTAAATGATAAGCTTAGAGATTAAATGTAACATGACTTTTTAGGAATATGTCTATTAGGTCCATTTTAAAAAAAAATCACACATGAACCAAGGTTATGACTTCTGTTTTAATATATAAGATTATGATCATGTAGACAATCAAAACACCAATGTTATCAAAAGAAGATCTGTTTTGAGGCAAAACCCTTCCAGGGTTGCCAAAAGAGTTACCCATTAGACCACCATAAGAACGACTTTTCCTAATCTTAGTACACTTAAAGCAAGACATCAATCGATGCATCGGTCAAAAAAGCCATGAAAACCGTGCCACTAAATGAAGCTCCATTGAACTCATTGTAAGCAACTTTGTCTCCTTGAAATTTAGGCACTAATGGAGATGGTCTAACAGATGGTCTAAAAGAGCAGCAACTTCGTCAGACAAGGAAGAACTCCTCATTGATTTATAGGAAAAAAGTTGCCATCATACAAATCAATTATATATATATATATTATATATATATATATATATATATATATATATATATATATATCCTATTTATCCAATTATCTCAAAAAAGAAGCTAGCAAACAAAAGCAATAACATTAATACGCAAATTTAAGTACTACGTTGATATCAGCAGTTAACATTATGAGTTACTTTTTGTGGGTTTAATATTATGAGTTACTTTTTGCATCCACAGACTCAAACTTTAATACGCAAACGACTCAAAGAAATTTTCTATATAAACGAGTTATATACTACGGTATTCAAGAACATCAACCGCAAGAGAAAAAAAAAACAGTTCTTTAGAAGTCTTATTACGACAATGTCTTTTCTTGGTCATTTACAAGTTCTTGTTTTTCTTTATGCTCTGCTTCTTTTCTCAGCAGAATCTCGCAAAACCCAACTATTTGATACAGAATCTAGCGCTGATGATGGTGCTGAATGTGGGAACCGAAATTCGCACTGTCGATTTCCGTTTAAATAAGGAAACTAGGAAAACCCTAATTTCCCAGAGGTCCCGGATCTCTGCGAGAGCCAACGACAAGTGATCGAATATATGCGGAAATCATGAAAAGATAACAAACGAGTTTAGAGAAAATAGTAGATCTTATTTCGAGTCCGCGTAAGAGCGTTGCGATCATTACAAGAGAATACAAAGGCTTTGGCTGCAGGGGCCGTCAGCGAGTTACCTAGTTCTAGCAACATAAAACCCTAATCCTAGTTGAGTCGCAGCTCGATAACAAAGGACGAAAAAGATATCTAAAAGGCTTAGATTGATTTCGGACTGAACCTTGTTAAAGGCTGCCTACGTACCCCTTTCGAGGATCAAGCCGAACGTAGTTCAATTGATAGAGCTGGACAAGAGATCGAACTGCCTGGGCGAGTTCTTCTAGTAATTGAGTGCCAGTCATAGAAACCGAACTTGTCGAGAATAAGCCTAAAGTTTCTAAGTGCAGAGAATTCCGAATCTAAAAAGTTCCCTCTCTTGCTCCTCGCCTAGGACTCCTTATATACTAGCTCCAAGGTCGGTTTACGCTTTTACTCTTCTGCCCTTAAGCCGTCATAGCATAAAAATGGAGATATTCCATTTTTCCCGATCTTCACAATTATCTTCAAAACTTCCGTATTTATCCGCGGAAACTTGACATTTATCCTTCCTTGTGGACCAAGCGTAAACCAGGCTGTGGTTTACGGGCTTTTGATTAGGAAAATCGTAGGATGGGCCTCGAGTCGTGTTTTAGGTCCCTTTGGGCCGTCTTCCGACTCGACACGTTTACTACGAGTTTTCCGCGGTTTCTAATCCGCGAAGTTTGATCGATGAATTAGAATGGCGGGAAACATGGACTGAGCTTGCTACGGTCTTAGGGAGATAGCATTCGAAGGTTTTGACGAGAATGCAAGAACTGGTGTCGTATTGACGTTCGGAAAGGTTCAATCGCTACACAGCGACCGAACTTTGGCTCGAGCCCGGTCGCTTCGTAGCGACCGAGCGGGACGAGCGCTCGGTCGCTACGTAGCGACCGAGCTTGGCTGAGCTCGGTCGCTACGTAGCGACCGAGCGGGACGATCGCTCGTCGCTACGTAGCGACCGAGCTTTGGCTCGAGCTCGGTCGCTACGTAGCGACCGAGCTTTGGCTCGAGCTCGGTCGCTACGTAGCGACCGAGCGGGACGATCGCTCGGTCGCTACGTAGCGACCGAGCTTTGGCTCGAGCTCGGTCGCTACGTAGCGACCGAGCGGGACGATCGCTCGGTCGCTACGTAGCGACCGGCTTTGGCTCGAGCTCGGTCGCTACGTAGCGACCGAGCGGGACGATCGCTCGGTCGCTACGTAGCAACCGAGCTTTGGCTCGAGCTCGGTCGCTACGTAGCGACCGAGCGGGACGATCGCTCGGTCGCTACGTAGCGACCGAGCTTGGCTGAGCTCGGTCGCTACGTAGCGACCGAGCGGGACGATCGCTCGGTCGCTACGTAGCGACCGAGCTTTGGCTCGAGCTCGGTCGCTACGTAGCGACCGAGCGGGACGATCGCTCGGTCGCTACGTAGCGACCGAGCTTTGGCTCGAGCTCGGTCGCTACGTAGCGACCGGGCGGGACGATCGCTCGGTCGCTACGTAGCGACCGAGCTTGGCTCGGGCTCGGTCGCTACGTAGCGACCGAGCGAGACAGATGCTCGGTCGCTACGTAGCGACCGAGCTTGGCTCGAGCTCGGTCGCTACGTAGCGACCGAGCTGTGTGCATGCTTGGTTGCCGCGTATCGATCGAGCTTGGCTTGTCCGCGGTCTGATTTCCATACTCGAGCTTGTCCGCGGCCGATTTGGATACATGTCCGTTGCCTTCGGACAATCGGTATTTAGTGGTTCGATTGAGATTTGGACGATATTTTACTGCAAGGCTGTTCGTAAAGATATCTTTACGAAGATTACTTTTCGTAAAAACGGTTATGCTGATTTTTACGGACTTTCAGACATTGATTCCGTCGTGACCGATTTTGACCCCAACAGTTAGCCCCCAGCTCGTTAGAATCATGAGCTTCTAGCGTGAGGTTCTAGCGAGTGGCTTGGCAAGTTAGGTGAGTTAGGCGGAATTAATGGTTGAAAAGGTCTGTGGTAAGTGATCTTCTCGCTCTCCTAAAAGTAGAAAACGCGATAAGATTGGGGCTGCGCCTTATGACGGCTGCCTACGTACCCTTGTTGAAGGGATCAAGCCTTTCGTAGTTCATCTTGGAGTTAAGGTTCTTATGACTAGTTTTCCAGTAGGACCTTTATGGTCTAGTTTTTATGTAGCGGTTATAAGGCGTGTTGCTGCCGATGGCATTTTGTATGGGTGTAGAGGGAAGACTACGAGTTGTCGTCTCGTAATCTAACTCTGTGTGAATTGCCATATCCATAATCTGTTTCGAGAGTTTTCCGCAGTGTGTAAACTTGCGGGATTTTCTGAAGACGTTCGAATATTGGCAAAGAGACAAATTTTGGGATCTCGTATCAGGGTGTTTGATACTATGCCTAGAGATGTTAGAGACCAGTGCGCTGGGTTTAGGGCAAGACCTAGGTTTACTCCTGGTTTTAGAGGGTGCGATGACTAATTCGACTTACGTATCCCGTTTCAGTTTCATCCTGATTCCATACCGATTTAAAGTCCGCGATAGGTTCTCGGCTTATACGACTTGTATGGTTGGAATCGAGCATCTCTCCGGAGACCGGAAGTGCTGGACCAAAATTTCGGATTTCTTTTATAGCGCTATTATCCTTGTGTCGGATGTAAGAGAGTCATCTTCTACGAGATGGCTAAGTCTGTTTAGGACGTTAAGAGTTTGTTGTGATCAGCAACAAACTTAATGGTAAAAATTACTATTTTGAGTCTTCGCGAAGAATATGTTTTGAGAAGATGTTAGTGCGTATGACTGTCTGGTCTTCCATGAAGGTGTTTTTATCGAGGAAGGAAATTTCGTCGAAGAACTAATCTTCAGGCGTCCGCGACGTCTCGCGATGCTGAAGATTTGTTATTCTTTCGTATGCCACGTTTCGTGCTTGAAATGTTCGCGGGCTTTGAAGATATTTCGCGATGTTGCGAGGGTTTAGTATTAGCCCTGTGTTTGAGAAACATTCTGGTTTGACTAAGAATGTTCGCAGCCAAAAATTGTTGTTCCTGCTCGGATGCTAATAGTTTTGTTTGCGATCGAGGAATTATGACTGAGGTGTCATGTAAATTTGTCCATGGGAACAGGCGTTTTCCTTCATAGTGCTTTGTGAAGTGTTGGCCTTCCGAGATCTATTTCGTGGATTCTTTAGGATGTTTCGTATAGCTCTAGGAGCTTTGTTCTGAATTTTTCCTTACATGCCGCGTATTACGGTTAAAACGTTGCGGGCTTGGAGGAGCGTATTGAACTTGGTCAATTTTCGAAAAGTTTAGATTTTCCGTTAACCGTTTGGTTGTTAGGACTTAGTTTCGTTATGAAGAATTTATCATATGATTTCCGACTGTGGGCTATACGATAATTTATCATATCATATAACCGATTTTACGAAGGTCGTAAATCAGTGATATGTATACATATGTCAAAGTAGCATTGTTTCTGCGGGTTCTACGAGAAACGTTCCCGCTGTGATTTTGATCTTAGGTGAAAGTTGCTTGGCGTTACCCATGGAGTATTACCGAAGTTTATTTCAATACGATCTAGTCGCGGAACGTTTTTCATAGGTTTTCGAGAGGATTCTCATGACACATTTGTTTCTTGAAAGAATTGGTCAACCAGAAGTGGATCTAGCTAACCATCGGGAGGAAAGTGCTCCTTTTAATGTGCACGATGCTACATATATTCTCGAGTTTTCTTCGTCGCAAATGTTTTCGATACTTTTCCGTGACTTACTTGGTACAACGGAAACTGAAAGAAATGCTTTGGTGATTGAAGATTTCTCGCCGCTAAGTTTAAAACGAAACTGGCTTTCTGAAGCCGGAAAAGGCTTCAATACTTTGGCTAATCGTCGAGTTTCAGTTTGATATTGGTACAAGTTTTCTGTACGCATGATTGCGACAAGAAATGATGTATAGTTTTTGAGATTATGTTCATGATCGTCTGGATATGTTGCTAGCGTTTAGACGAATATTAAGATTGTCGTTTGCCTATTCTTGACGATTTGCAGAAGTTTTTGAAGTTTGGGAGTATACGAGTATAGTATACGTACCTACTCCCCCCTTTTTTTTTTTTACGAAAGAAAAACGGTTGAACCGATACTTTGAAGGGTTGTGTACGTTTCCTCTCCTGATGTTTGGAATGATCGATAATTCGGGACGATTTATAGACGACGCTTGGACTGTGATTTGGTTGTTTCCACGTTGACGACTTGGGATATGTCGGTTCCGAGAAAATTGCCAGAAACGAATCGGTTTTAAGACGACGTTCATGTCTCTAACTTTTTCTCTCTTTAGGAAGCGAGCTTGATATGCGTGGCGATCATTTCTCGACGTTCGGAGAGTTTAGATCGGTTTGCAAGATTTGGATGAACAATTATGGGACAATATATCGAGACAGAAAAAATCGCTTAAAACTTAGTTCGCTAGACTATCCGCCTAGGTTTTACGTTCCCTAAAGTTCTATGGCAGCCTCAAAGTAATTTCCTACGAAAATTCCAAGTCTGATTTCAAAAATTTCAAGTCGGAAATACCTTAGTTCTCTCGAAGATGCAGTTTTGTCCCTTCTCAGTTTTGCGTGCTCATTTCTGTTTCTATTCTCGTGTATGTTCGCCATTTCCGATATTGGTGTTTATCCTTTGAAACTTGACATTTATCTTCCGAACTTGACTGTTATCTTCTCCTTAGATAAGACGTCGATTTTTGTAAAAAGGTCCAACGTAATCGTATAGTTAAGGCGGCTAAGGTGTTAAGTTAACCATTGCCGTTTTATACGATTAATCTGAATCCATGCGAGAAAATAGGTCTTTGCGGTTTTTTTTTTATATCGTAAAGTCTCAATGGTAACTTCAATCGAGGCGAAACAAGAGACGTTTCGATCGAGATTCGAAAGTGAACGCAAAGATGGAGGTAGGGTGAGCAGAAACAAGCCAAGGAGTTTAGGATGAGGTTTACTTGTTTTTGTCGTAAAATCTCAACGGAAACTCCGATTGAGACGAAACCAAAAGCGTTTCGATGAGAATTCAAAGGAGAACGCAAAGGAGGACCCCTTTGAGGCCTGACAGGTTGCTATAGCGAGTGAGGATGTCATCTCGGTCGCTATAGCGAGTGGAAGGGAGCCGAGACGAGTCCCACTTGTTTTCGTCGTAAAATCTCAACGGAAACTCCGATTGAAACGAAACGAAAAGCATTTTGAAGAGGATTCAAAGGAGAACGCAAAGGAAGAACCCTTTGAGGACTTACAGGTCGCTACGTAGCGACTGACAGTCTGACAGGTCGCTACGTAGCGAATGGAAGCAAGCCAAGAAGCGTCCTACTTGTTTTCGTCGTAAAATCTCAACGGAAACTCCGATTGAGACGAAATTCCGATTGAGACGAAACAAAAAGCATTTCGAAGAGGATTCAAAGGAGAACGCAAAGGAAGAACCCTTTGAGGACTTACAGGTCGCTACGTAGCGACTGACAGTCTGACAGGTCGCTAAGTAGCGAATGGAAGCAAGCCGAGAAGCGTCCTACTTGTTTTCGTCGTAAAATCTCAACGGAAACTCCGATTGAGACGAAACGAAAAGCGTTTCGACGAGGATTCAAAAGACAACCCAAAGGAGGACCTTTCTGAGGCCTTACAGGTCGCTACGTAGCGACTGACAGTCTGACAGGTCGCTACGTAGCGAGTGGAAGCAAGCCGAGACGAGTCCCACTTGTTTTCGTCGTAAAATCTCAACGGAAACTCCGATTGAGACGAAACGAAAAGCGTTTCGACGAGGATTCAAAAGAGAACCCAAAGGAGGACCTTTCTGAGGCCTTACAGGTCGCTACGTAGCGACTGACAGTCTGACAGGTCGCTACGTAGCGAGTGGAAGCAAGCCGAGACGAGTCCCACTTGTTTTCGTCGTAAAATCTCAACGGAAACTCCGATTGAGACGAAACGAAAAGCGTTTCGACGAGGATTCAAAAGAGAACCCAAAGAAGGACCTTTCTGAGGCCTTACAGGTCGCTACGTAGCGACTGACAGTCTGACAGGTCGCTACGTAGCGAGTGGAAGCAAGCCGAGAAGAGTCCCACTTGTGTTCGTCGTAAAATCTCAACGGAAACTCCGATTGAGACGAAACGAAAAGCGTTTCGACGAGGATTCAAAAGAGAACCCAAAGAAGGACCTTTCTGAGGCCTTACAGGTCGCTACGTAGCGACTGACAGTCTGACAGGTCGCTACGTAGCGAGTGGAAGCAAGCCGAGACGAGTCCCACTTGTTTTCATCGTAAAATCTCAACGGAAACTCCGATTGAGACGAAACGAAAAGCGTTTCGACGAGGATTCAAAAGAGAACCCAAAGAAGGACCTTTCTGAGGCCTTACAGGTCGCTACGTAGCGACTGACAGTCTGACAGGTCGCTACGTAGCGAGTGGAAGCAAGCCGAGACGAGTCCCACTTGTTTTCGTCGTAAAATCTCAACGGAAACTCCGATTGAGACGAAACGAAAAGCGTTTCGACGAGGATTCAAAAGAGAACCCAAAGAAGGACCTTTCTGAGGCCTTACAGGTCGCTACGTAGCGACTGACAGTCTGACAGGTCGCTACGTAGCGAGTGGAAGTAAGCCGAGAAGAGTCCCACTTGTGTTCGTCATAAAATCTCAACGGAAACTCCGATTGAGACGAAACGAAAAGCGTTTCGACGAGGATTCAAAAGAGAACCCAAAGAAGGACCTTTCTGAGGCCTTACAGGTCGCTACGTAGCGACTGACAGTCTGACAGGTCGCTACGTAGCGAGTGGAAGCAAGCCGAGAAGAGTCCCACTTGTGTTCGTCGTAAAATCTCAACGGAAACTCCGATTGAGACGAAAAGAAAAGCGTTTCGACGAGGATTCAAAAGAGAACCCAAAGGAGGACCTTTCTGAGGCCTTACAGGTCGCTATGTAGCGAGTGGAGAGTTGGCTTGAGCTCGGTCACTACGTAGCGACCGAGCAGTGTGTGTGCTCGGTCGCTAGCGACCGAGCAGCGTGTGCGTGCTCGGTCGCTACGTAGCGACCGAGCAGTGTGCGTGCTCGGTCGCTACGTAGCGACCGAGCAGTGTGCGTGCTCGGTCGCTACGTAGCGACCGAGCAGCGTGTTCGTGCTCGGTCGCTACGTAGCGACCGAGCAGCGTGTGTGCTCGGTCGCTACGTAGCGACCGAGCTGTGTAATCGTTTTATTGTGTTTCCTTTTTCCGCGATTAACGTAGGGGTTTTTCAGCGGTTTTTTTGGGAGAACAAGTTTTATCCTTCCGAAATGTTTTCGGAAAACGTGTTTTGGTAAAACCCTTATGCATCGAGATTTGTTTACGGGGTTTTGATAAGATTTATCGTTTCCCTTCTTGTTTACAGGGAGGAATCGCGAGCTTGTTTTAGTGCTCTTCCTGTGGCGGAAGGTCGCGACTAAGTTTTCGATTTTGTTGAAAACTACGGCGTTTGCGTAAGCGTTGGCCATAGGAGCAGTCAGTGCTGCGAGTTTGTCTTTCATATATCCAAACATCGTTTCGATCAAGCGTTTTGTGGCCATGAGTAAGAGTAATCCGTAACCCCCCCTCCTTCTAGCGCCAAACTGTGGGAACCGAAATTCGCACTGTCGATTTCCGTTTAAATAAGGAAACTAGGAAAACCCTAATTTCCCAGAGGTCCCGGATCTCTGCGAGAGCCAACGACAAGTGATCGAATATATGCGGAAATCATGAAAAGATAACAAACGAGTTTAGAGAAAACAGTAGATCTTATTTCGAGTCCGCGTAAGAGCGTTGCGATCATTACAAGAGAATACAAAGGCTTTGGCCGCAGGGGCCGTCAGCGAGTTACCTAGTTCTAGCAACATAAAACCCTAATCCTAGTTGAGTCGCAGCTCGATAACAAAGGACGAAAAAGATATCTAAAAGGCTTAGATTGATTTCGGACTGAACCTTGTTAAAGGCTGCCTACGTACCCCTTTCGAGGATCAAGCCGAACGTAGTTCAATTGATAGAGCTGGACAAGAGATCGAACTGCCTGGGCGAGTTCGTCTAGTAATTGAGTGCCAGTCATAGAAACCGAACTTGTCGAGAATAAGCCTAAAGTTTCTAAGTGCAGAGAATTCCGAATCTAAAAAGTTCCCTCTCTTGCTCCTCGCCTAGGACTCCTTATATACTAGCTCCAAGGTCGGTTTACGCTTTTACTCTTCTGCCCTTAAGCCGTCATAGCATAAAAATGGAGATATTCCATTTTTCCCGATCTTCACAATTATCTTCAAAACTTCCGTATTTATCCGCGGAAACTTGACATTTATCCTTCCTTGTGGACCAAGCGTAAACCAGGCTGTGGTTTACGGGCTTTTGATTAGGAAAATCGTAGGATGGGCCTCGAGTCGTGTTTTAGGTCCCTTTGGGCCGTCTTCCGACTCGACACGTTTACTACGAGTTTTCCGCGGTTTCTAATCCGCGAAGTTTGATCGATGAATTAGAATGGCGGGAAACATGGACTGAGCTTGCTACGGTCTTCGGGAGATAGCATTCGAAGGTTTTGACGAGAATGCAAGAACTGGTGTCGTATTGACGTTCGGAAAGGTTCAATCGCTACACAGCGACCGAACTTTGGCTCGAGCCCGGTCGCTTCGTAGCGACCGAGCGGGACGAGCGCTCGGTCGCTACGTAGCGACCGAGCTTGGCTGAGCTCGGTCGCTACGTAGCGACCGAGCTTTGGCTCGAGCTCGGTCGCTACGTAGCGACCGAGCGGGACGATCGCTCGGTCGCTACGTAGCGACCGAGCTTTGGCTCGAGCTCGGTCGCTACGTAGCGACCGAGCGGGACGATCGCTCGGTCGCTACGTAGCGACCGAGCTTTGGCTCGAGCTCGGTCGCTACGTAGCGACCGAGCGGGACGATCGCTCGGTCGCTACGTAGCGACCGAGCTTGGCTCGGCTCGGTCGCTACGTAGCGACCGAGCGAGACGATGCTCGGTCGCTACGTAGCGACCGAGCTTGGCTCGAGCTCGGTCGCTACGTAGCGACCGAGCTGTGTGCATGCTTGGTTGCCGCGTATCGATCGAGCTTGGCTTGTCCGCGGTCTGATTTCCATACTCGAGCTTGTCCGCGGCCGATTTGGATACATGTCCGTTGCCTTCGGACAATCGGTATTTAGTGGTTCGATTGAGATTTGGACGATATTTTACTGCAAGGCTGTTCGTAAAGATATCTTTACGAAGATTACTTTTCGTAAAAACGGTTATGCTGATTTTTACGGACTTTCAGACATTGATTCCGTCGTGACCGATTTTGACCCCAACAGTTAGCCCCCCAGCTCGTTAGAATCATGAGCTTCTAGCGTGAGGTTCTAGCGAGTGGCTTGGCAAGTTAGGTGAGTTAGGCGGAATTAATGGTTGAAAAGGTCTGTGGTAAGTGATCTTCTCGCTCTCCTAAAAGTAGAAAACGCGATAAGATTGGGGCTGCGCCTTATGACGGCTGCCTACGTACCCTTGTTGAAGGGATCAAGCCTTTCGTAGTTCATCTTGGAGTTAAGGTTCTTATGACTAGTTTTCCAGTAGGACCTTTATGGTCTAGTTTTTATGTAGCGGTTATAAGGCGTGTTGCTGCCGATGGCATTTTGTATGGGTGTAGAGGGAAGACTACGAGTTGTCGTCTCGTAATCTAACTCTGTGTGAATTGCCATATCCATAATCTGTTTCGAGAGTTTTCCGCAGTGTGTAAACTTGCGGGATTTTCTGAAGACGTTCGAATATTGGCAAAGAGACAAATTTTGGGATCTCGTATCAGGGTGTTTGATACTATGCCTAGAGATGTTAGAGACCAGTGCGCTGGGTTTAGGGCAAGACCTAGGTTTACTCCTGGTTTTAGAGGGTGCGATGACTAATTCGACTTACGTATCCCGTTTCAGTTTCATCCTGATTCCATACCGATTTAAAGTCCGCGATAGGTTCTCGGCTTATACGACTTGTATGGTTGGAATCGAGCATCTCTCCGGAGACCGGAAGTGCTGGACCAAAATTTCGGATTTCTTTTATAGCGCTATTATCCTTGTGTCGGATGTAAGAGAGTCATCTTCTACGAGATGGCTAAGTCTGTTTAGGACGTTAAGAGTTTGTTGTGATCAGCAACAAACTTAATGGTAAAAATTACTATTTTGAGTCTTCGCGAAGAATATGTTTTGAGAAGATGTTAGTGCGTATGACTGTCTGGTCTTCCATGAAGGTGTTTTTATCGAGGAAGGAAATTTCGTCGAAGAACTAATCTTCAGGCGTCCGCGACGTCTCGCGATGCTGAAGATTTGTTATTCTTTCGTATGCCACGTTTCGTGCTTGAAATGTTCGCGGGCTTTGAAGATATTTCGCGATGTTGCGAGGGTTTAGTATTAGCCCTGTGTTTGAGAAACATTCTGGTTTGACTAAGAATGTTCGCAGCCAAAAATTGTTGTTCCTGTTCGGATGCTAATAGTTTTGTTTGCGATCGAGGAATTATGACTGAGGTGTCGTGTAAATTTGTCCATGGGAACAAGCGTTTTCCTTCATGGTGCTTTGTGAAGTGTTGGCCTTCCGAGATGTATTTCGTGCATTTTTTAGGATGTTTCGTATAGCTCTAGAAGCTTTGTTACGAATTTTTCCTTACATGCCGCGTATTATGGTTAAAACGTTGCGGGCTTGTGAATTGTGGAGCGTATTGAACTTGGTCAATTTTCGAAAAGTTTAGATTTTCCGTTAACCGTTTGGTTGTTAGGACTTAGTTTCGTTATGAAGAATTTATCATATGATTTCCGACTGTGGGCTATACGATAATTTATCATATCATATAACCGATTTTACGAAGGTCGTAAATCAGTGATATGTATACATATGTCAAAGTAGCATTGTTTCTGCGGGTTCTACGAGAAACGTTCCCGCTGTGATTTTGATCTTAGGTGAAAGTTGCTTGGCGTTACCCATGGAGTATTACCGAAGTTTATTTCAATACGATCTAGTCGCGGAACGTTTTTCATAGGTTTTTCGAGAGGATTCTCATGACACATTTGTTTCTTGAAAGAATTGGTCAACCAGAAGTGGATCTAGCTAACCATCGGGAGGAAAGTGCTCCTTTTAATGTGCACGATGCTACATATATTCTCGAGTTTTCTTCGTCGCAAATGTTTTCGATACTTTTCCGTGACTTACTTGGTACAACGGAAACTGAAAGAAATGCTTTGGTGATTGAAGATTTCTCGCCGCTAAGTTTAAAACGAAACTGGCTTTCTGAAGCCGGAAAAGGCTTCAATACTTTGGCTAATCGTCGAGTTTCAGTTTGATATTGGTACAAGTTTTCTGTACGCATGATTGCGACAAGAAATGATGTATAGTTTTTGAGATTATGTTCATGATCGTCTGGATATGTTGCTAGCGTTTAGACGAATATTAAGATTGTCGTTTGCCTATTCTTGACGATTTGCAGAAGTTTTTTGAAGTTTGGGAGTATACGAGTATAGTATACGTACCTACTCCCCCCTTTTTTTTTTTACGAAAGAAAAACGGTTGAACCGATACTTTGAAGGGTTGTGTACGTTTCCTCTCCTGATGTTTGGAATGATCGATAATTCGGGACGATTTATAGACGACGCTTGGACTGTGATTTGGTTGTTTCCACGTTGACGACTTGGGATATGTCGGTTCCGAGAAAATTGCCAGAAACGAATCGGTTTTAAGACGACGTTCATGTCTCTAACTTTTTCTCTCTTTAGGAAGCGAGCTTGATATGCGTGGCGATCATTTCTCGACTTTCGGAGAGTTTAGATCGGTTTGCAAGATTTGGATGAACAATTATGGGACAATATATCGAGACAGGAAAAATCGCTTAAAACTTAGTTCGCTAGACTATCCGCCTAGGTTTTACGTTCCCTAAAGTTCTATGGCAGCCTCAAAGTAATTTCCTACGAAAATTCCAAGTCTGATTTCAAAAATTTCAAGTCGGAAATACCTTAGTTCTCTCGAAGATGCAGTTTTGTCCCTTCTCAGTTTTGCGTGCTCATTTCCGTTTCCTATTCTCGTGTATGTTCGCCATTTCCGATATTGGTGTTTATCCTTTGAAACTTGACATTTATCTTCCGAACTTGACTGTTATCTTCTCCTTAGATAAGACGTCGATTTTTGTAAAAAGGTCCAACGTAATCGTATAGTTAAGGCGGCTAAGGTGTTAAGTTAACCATTGCCGTTTTATACGATTAATCTGAATCCATGCGAGAAAATAGGTCTTTGCGGTTTTTTTTTTATATCGTAAAGTCTCAATGGTAACTTCAATCGAGGCGAAACAAGAGACGTTTCGATCGAGATTCGAAAGTGAACGCAAAGATGGAGGTAGGGTGAGCAGAAACAAGCCAAGGAGTTTAGGATGAGGTTTACTTGTTTTTGTCGTAAAATCTCAACGGAAACTCCGATTGAGACGAAACCAAAAGCGTTTCGATGAGAATTCAAAGGAGAACGCAAAGGAGGACCCCTTTGAGGCCTGACAGGTTGCTATAGCGAGTGAGGATGTCATCTCGGTCGCTATAGCGAGTGGAAGGGAGCCGAGACGAGTCCCACTTGTTTTCGTCGTAAAATCTCAACGGAAACTCCGATTGAAACGAAACGAAAAGCATTTTGAAGAGGATTCAAAGGAGAACGCAAAGGAAGAACCCTTTGAGGACTTACAGGTCGCTACGTAGCGACTGACAGTCTGACAGGTCGCTACGTAGCGAATGGAAGCAAGCCAAGAAGCGTCCTACTTGTTTTCGTCGTAAAATCTCAACGGAAACTCCGATTGAGACGAAACGAAAAGCGTTTCGAAGAGGATTCAAAGGAGAACGCAAAGGAAGGAACCTTTGAGGCCTTACAGGTCGCTACGTAGCGACTGACAGTCTGACAGGTCGCTACGTAGCGAGTGGAAGCAAGCCGAGAAGCGTCCTACTTGTTTTCGTCGTAAAATCTCAACGGAAACTCCGATTGAGACGAAACGAAAAGCGTTTCGACGAGGATTCAAAAGAGAACCCAAAGGAGGACCTTTCTGAGGCCTTACAGGTCGCTACGTAGCGACTGACAGTCTGACAGGTCGCTACGTAGCGAGTGGAAGCAAGCCGAGACGAGTCCCACTTGTTTTCGTCGTAAAATCTCAACGGAAACTCCGATTGAGACGAAACGAAAAGCGTTTCGACGAGGATTCAAAAGAGAACCCAAAGGAGGACCTTTCTGAGGCCTTACAGGTCGCTACGTAGCGACTGACAGTCTGACAGGTCGCTACGTAGCGAGTGGAAGCAAGCCGAGAAGAGTCCCACTTGTTTTCGTCGTAAAATCTCAACGGAAACTCTGATTGAGACGAAACGAAAAGCGTTTCGACGAGGATTCAAAAGAGAACCCAAAGAAGGACCTTTCTGAGGCCTTACAGGTCGCTACGTAGCGACTGACAGTCTGACAGGTCGCTACGTAGCGAGTGGAAGCAAGCCGAGAAGAGTCCCACTTGTGTTCGTCGTAAAATCTCAACGGAAACTCCGATTGAGACGAAACGAAAAGCGTTTCGACGAGGATTCAAAAGAGAACCCAAAGGAGGACCTTTCTGAGGCCTTACAGGTCGCTATGTAGCGAGTGGAGAGTTGGCTTGAGCTCGGTCACTACGTAGCGACCGAGCAGTGTGTGTGCTCGGTCGCTAGCGACCGAGCAGCGTGTGCGTGCTCGGTCGCTACGTAGCGACCGAGCAGCGTGTGTGCTCGGTCGCTACGTAGCGACCGAGCTGTGTAATCGTTTTATTGTGTTTCCTTTTTCCGCGATTAACGTAGGGGTTTTTCAGCGGTTTTTTTGGGAGAACAAGTTTTATCCTTCCGAAATGTTTTCGGAAAACGTGTTTTGGTAAAACCCTTATGCATCGAGATTTGTTTACGGGGTTTTGATAAGATTTATCGTTTCCCTTCTTGTTTACAGGGAGGAATCGCGAGCTTGTTTTAGTGCTCTTCCTGTGGCGGAAGGTCGCGACTAAGTTTTCGATTTTGTTGAAAACTACGGCGTTTGCGTAAGCGTTGGCCATAGGAGCAGTCAGTGCTGCGAGTTTGTCTTTCATATATCCAAACATCGTTTCGATCAAGCGTTTTGTGGCCATGAGTAAGAGTAATCCGTAACCCCCCCTCCTTCTAGCGCCAAACTGTGGGAACCGAAATTCGCACTGTCGATTTCCGTTTAAATAAGGAAACTAGGAAAACCCTAATTTCCCAGAGGTCCCGGATCTCTGCGAGAGCCAACGACAAGTGATCGAATATATGCGGAAATCATGAAAAGATAACAAACGAGTTTAGAGAAAACAGTAGATCTTATTTCGAGTCCGCGTAAGAGCGTTGCGATCATTACAAGAGAATACAAAGGCTTTGGCCGCAGGGGCCGTCAGCGAGTTACCTAGTTCTAGCAACATAAAACCCTAATCCTAGTTGAGTCGCAGCTCGATAACAAAGGACGAAAAAGATATCTAAAAGGCTTAGATTGATTTCGGACTGAACCTTGTTAAAGGCTGCCTACGTACCCCTTTCGAGGATCAAGCCGAACGTAGTTCAATTGATAGAGCTGGACAAGAGATCGAACTGCCTGGGCGAGTTCGTCTAGTAATTGAGTGCCAGTCATAGAAACCGAACTTGTCGAGAATAAGCCTAAAGTTTCTAAGTGCAGAGAATTCCGAATCTAAAAAGTTCCCTCTCTTGCTCCTCGCCTAGGACTCCTTATATACTAGCTCCAAGGTCGGTTTACGCTTTTACTCTTCTGCCCTTAAGCCGTCATAGCATAAAAATGGAGATATTCCATTTTTCCCGATCTTCACAATTATCTTCAAAACTTCCGTATTTATCCGCGGAAACTTGACATTTATCCTTCCTTGTGGACCAAGCGTAAACCAGGCTGTGGTTTACGGGCTTTTGATTAGGAAAATCGTAGGATGGGCCTCGAGTCGTGTTTTAGGTCCCTTTGGGCCGTCTTCCGACTCGACACGTTTACTACGAGTTTTCCGCGGTTTCTAATCCGCGAAGTTTGATCGATGAATTAGAATGGCGGGAAACATGGACTGAGCTTGCTACGGTCTTCGGGAGATAGCATTCGAAGGTTTTGACGAGAATGCAAGAACTGGTGTCGTATTGACGTTCGGAAAGGTTCAATCGCTACACAGCGACCGAACTTTGGCTCGAGCCCGGTCGCTTCGTAGCGACCGAGCGGGACGAGCGCTCGGTCGCTACGTAGCGACCGAGCTTGGCTGAGCTCGGTCGCTACGTAGCGACCGAGCGGGACGATCGCTCGGTCGCTACGTAGCGACCGAGCTTTGGCTCGAGCTCGGTCGCTACGTAGCGACCGAGCTTTGGCTCGAGCTCGGTCGCTACGTAGCGACCGAGCGGGACGATCGCTCGGTCGCTACGTAGCGACCGAGCTTTGGCTCGAGCTCGGTCGCTACGTAGCGACCGAGCGGGACGATCGCTCGGTCGCTACGTAGCGACCGAGCTTGGCTGAGCTCGGTCGCTACGTAGCGACCGAGCGGGACGATCGCTCGGTCGCTACGTAGCGACCGAGCTTGGCTCGAGCTCGGTCGCTACGTAGCGACCGGGCGAGACGATCGCTCGGTCGCTACGTAGCGACCGAGCTTGGCTCGGGCTCGGTCGCTACGTAGCGACCGAGCGAGACAGATGCTCGGTCGCTACGTAGCGACCGAGCTTGGCTCGAACTCGGTCGCTACGTAGCGACCGAGCTGTGTGCATGCTTGGTTGCCGCGTATCGATCGAGCTTGGCTTGTCCGCGGTCTGATTTCCATACTCGAGCTTGTCCGCGGCCGATTTGGATACATGTCCGTTGCCTTCGGACAATCGGTATTTAGTGGTTCGATTGAGATTTGGACGATATTTTACTGCAAGGCTGTTCGTAAAGATATCTTTACGAAGATTACTTTTCGTAAAAACGGTTATGCTGATTTTTACGGACTTTCAGACATTGATTCCGTCGTGACCGATTTTGACCCCAACACTGAACACGAAAACTACGGGGATAAGGTCTATTGATTTTTCGTGTATAAGAAGTTCTAACCATAAGAAGGAAAGAAAGTGGTCCCAGGGAGATTATATGAACTAAATCTATTGTTTCTTTGCTTTCGCAGGTCGATGCGCGAGATATCCCTCTGTTATATCTCGAGACGAAGGTGAAGTCCTAATCTTTCAAGATTGAAACATAAACGAAAGATGTGTCTGTTTTTGATGTTTCACTATATATTTATCTCTCAGATTCAAAACGCTCCTGTGGGGTCACCTCAAAGACAAGAAGCTCAGAAGAATCTGCTTGAGGAAATAAATCACAGGAAACAAATCGATCAGAACATTATAGAGATTCTTAGACTTTCACTCAAAAAAACCGATGTCTTAGATCTCTTAACTTCCACAAGAACAACAGGACAACCTGTTGTAGATGATTGGGACTGCTACAAGACTCTGGTAACAACCCCTTATCAATTATTGTTACTTGTGTTCCACTTAAAGACCCTTAAAACAAATATATACTGAATAAAACATCACAGGTTAAAAGTTTCAAGAATCAATGTGGAGCAAAGATGGAATACGATATGAAGTATGCAGGAGCACTTGCCAATATCTGCAATATGGGAGTGGATGTGAAGAAAAGTGTTGCAGCTATTGAAGAAGCTTGTGCCCATTAAATTATATGCAAAAAATAATATTGTGATCGCCTTATAAATATGAAAGTTATTGCATAACATTTGATTGTGTGGAGATGGTTGATGCCTATTTTACTTGATAACGCGAAAGTCTTGGTCTTAAATTGGATTCATAGTATAATAACCTCGTACCAATTCTAGTTTCAAGAATTCACGCGAAAGTCTTGGTCTTAAATTGGAGAATGAGTAAGTGATCGGATAAGGCTCGGCGGCACTCGAGTCAACATCTCGTATTCACGTGTTATGCTTTACGGTTTACAGTTCTACAACCTTGAACCGGAGCAGCTGATTAAATCCTCATATATACTGGTGAACGGGACAAACCGCCAGTCCCAAAATATCGGTTACGACTTTTGCTGCAGACCAAAAAACCCAAAGGATAAACCCTGAAGTTTAAATTTTTTGTTGCCATAAATGTTACGTAACATTCATTTTTGCAGAGAATGTTCAGTCGAAGCTAGAATTTGATCAGTACTTCCATTGAGTGTTTTTTTTTTCATTTTTAATGGATTAAATTAAGAATGATTATGTTATTTTACTATTATATGGTTTTATCAACCCATATTGTAATTAAAATGTTTTGCAAAATAAATAATAATATATCTCATCGGTCATTTGATAAATTTTGTGATTGTCATTTATCATTCTACATAATTTAAGTATAATATTTTATTTTATATTTGAATTAAAAAAATTAAATTATTATTATCGTTAATATAATTAATTTTATATAATTTTAGTTTTTGCTTATCAATTAAAGCTAAATTAATTTTAGTCTCTAATTATATTTTATGATAATTATAATTGAATTAATTAATTTTCTGCAATAAAATTTTCAAAGATTCTGAAAAGTTTTTATTAGAGTTTATAGTGATTGAACTGGTGGTATGTTAAGTAAACCGGTATAGAAAGGAGTATAAATACATGTATACGGTGTAAAATACAGATAAGAGAATACAATACATTTTCTTTCGATCGTAACAAACTCTCTCTTCCTCACTGGAGCTCGTATTGTAATATGGTATTGCAAAGGGCTACACACAGTTGGAGGGCTTAGACTACTTGGATACATTCTCGCCTGTTGCTAAGATTGGCACTCTATGTCTTCTTCTGAGTGTTGCCGCAGCTAAAAATTGGTCCATTTCGCAGTTGGATATCAACAATGCCTTCTTCAACGGTGACCTTGATGAAGAAATTTACATGCGTCTCCCTGAAGGTTATGAAGAAATCACTGGCAAGAAGTGTCCTCCCAACTCGGTGTGTAAGCTTCATAAGTCTCTATATGGTCTTAAGCAAGCTTCCCGTCAGTGGAATCAGAAGCTGTCTAGTGTAATTCTCGGTGATGGGTTTACTCAAACGCATTCTGATCATTCCCTCTTCATCAGATATGTCGACCACGTCTTCTTGGCTGTTCTTGTCTATGTTGATGATATTCTAAACCGCCAACCTTCAAATACCGGTTACGACTTGCTGCACACCAAGAAAACCAAAGCATAAACAATAAAGCTCAAATTTTGCAGAATGTCCACAGTCATAAATAATCTGAAATGCTTTTTTTTAATATCTAAATCATAATCTGAATTTTTTTTCTTTCTTTTATATTTAAACTATAATTGTGTGTTTAGTGGGTCTTTACCTGGAGATATGACAAAAGCTGTTCTTCTCCACTTGAAACAATAAGGTCTGCATACTCCACACTTGTTATATTTCCACAAAAATGAAAAGGCTAGATATTCTTACAAAAAACAAAAAGACTAGAAAGAAGACATTCTTTAACCCGAATGGATTTTATATGTATTTACTATATCATAGATATTGCTACTTTAACCACCAGGACACAAGATTCTTGGTACTGTATATGTCACACGGCTTAAAATAATATAGAGTCAGCAGGCTTCGAACAATAATATTAGGCAACATTCTTCGAACAATTAATCAATCAAAGGACGCAAGATCTTTTATATATGTTGCTTCTCTGTTTCTCCAAGCAAAAGTTTGCCTGAATTCAGTTACAAAAAAAAAAAAAATTTGCTTGAATTATATAACAACCATGTGTACTCATCTTACGATCCACTGTTTCTCTGTCTCTCTTTGTGCATCTGAATTTCCTTGTGAAGAAATTATCGGCTAAAAATCAAGATATATCGTATAAAAACCTTATGTAGATCACAACAATTACGATTACGATTACGATTTCAATACGTTATAGTTATTCTTAAAATATCATAAGAGTGTGTGACTTTGTTTTAATTGTTCAGTAAGCTATTGATCAAATGAAAAATGGATCTTAAAACATCTACTAGCAACATTTGCAACCAAAAATCTGAGAAACTCTTCTTTGCAACGAGTAATCAGCTTGCATTGCAAGGTCCATCTCCATGTCCTCGCCCGTGACAGTTGTAATGAGAAGAATAAAAGCAGCTCCAATGAAAATATACTAAAAAATATCTAAGACTTAAAATGTAACTAAAATAAATGAAAATTTTAAATTTAAATCAAAAGCTTAACAACTGTTCCTCTGCACCCATCTTATTAGAACCTCATGAGAACCCTTGGCAAATGACACAGGTCATTTTATAATTGACCAAATTTTTTGTCAATAAAATAAAATCACCTACTCTTTATACTTTATATGATATTAAAAATATTTTTATATATTTTTATAAATCTTAAAATAAAATATCTATCTAACAAGATTCATTATTCATAGTTTAAATTGAAATGATTGAAGTTTAATATAATAGTATATTAAGTTTTTAATTAATGTAATAGTACTAAAACTAAAAAAAATTATATTAAGATTCCATATGTTAAAAAAATTATATAGATTTATTTTAGTTTAAGATAAGTTTATATTATTGACATACTTAGTGAGTATCTCACCAATAAGATTGCTCTAACAGCTCTTGTGTTCCACCAATGCTGACTGAACCATCCTTCAAGAACACCGTAATGGTGAGTCACATCTTCTTCTTTTTTTCAGCCAACACATTACCTTCAACAACAACCAGAGAAGAGTAAGCTTCAACAAAGTAGCAGCAGATTATTTATTAGACTAGAATATGATTTTAAATACCAACTAGATCTCGATCCGCCCAACCGCGCGGGTTTTTGTTTTCATTTAATTTTATATAAATATTTTATTTTTAATTTAAAATTAGTATATATTATAATATATATGTGTCTATCAATTTTTAAAACATAATAAGTTTACGGTGTATTTTTTCATTGAATAGATTGTTTCAAACTTTCACATGTATTTGTATCTTCTTCTATATATATATTTTCGGATTATTATTTCATTGTTAAAATCGTAACTATATATACACATTAGTTAAATATTTTTTTATTGTCATATTCAAAGGTAACATTTCACAAATTTAGAAAGTTTCTTAAAAATTAAACTTTTCGCTTCATAGATTTATATTATCGAGTAAATAATTAAACATTTAATTTTTGTTTAATTTTTAAAATAAACTATATAGTTTAAAATTTGTTTTCATTGGTTTAAGGTAGTAAAGATTAATCGTTGTTAGATAATATAATTTTGTTATTAAAAAAAAATCTTTATAATTTTAAAAGTTAACATCGACAAATAATTAACATATGGAGGTATAATATTACAACATTAAATTATATCTATTCAATTTATACTATCTATAAATCAAATGAATCATCTATTGTTTAAATCCAATTATTCATAGCCTATTAAAAAATTTTGGTATGCCTAAAATTTAAATGATAAGCTTAGAGATTAAATGTAACATGACTTTTTAGGAATATGTCTATTAGGTCCATTTTAAAAAAAATCACACATGAACCAAGGTTATGACTTCTGTTTTAATATATAAGATTATGATCATGTAGACAATCAAAACACCAATGTTGTCAAAAGAAGATCTGTTTTGAGGCAAAACCCTTCCAGGGTTGCCAAAAGAGTTACCCATTAGACCACCATAAGAACGACTTTTCCTAATCTTAGTACACTTAAAGCAAGACATCAATCGATGCATCGGTCAAAAAAGCCATGAAAACCGTGCCACTAAATGAAGCTCCATTGAACTCATTGTAAGCAACTTTGTCTCCTTGAAATTTAGGCACTAATGGAGATGGTCTAACAGATGGTCTAAAAGAGCAGCAACTTCGTCAGACAAGGAAGAACTCCTCATTGATTTATAGGAAAAAAGTTGCCATCATACAAATCAATATATATATATATATATATATATATCCTATTTATCCAATTATCTCAAAAAAGAAGCTAGCAAACAAAAGCAATAACATTAATACGCAAATTTAAATACTACGTTGACATCAGCAGTTAACATTATGAGTTACTTTTTGTGGGTTTAATATTATGAGTTACTTTTTGCATCCACAGACTCAAACTTTAATACGCAAACGACTCAAAGAAATTTTCTATATAAACGAGTTATATACTACGGTATTCAAGAACATCAACCGCAAGAGAAAAAAAAAACAGTTCTTTAGAAGTCTTATTACGACAATGTCTTTTCTTGGTCATTTACAAGTTCTTGTTTTTCTTTATGCTCTGCTTCTTTTCTCAGCAGAATCTCGCAAAACCCAACTATTTGATACAGAATCTAGCGCTGATGATGGTGCTGAACACGAAAACTACGGGGATAAGGTCTATTGATTTTTCGTGTATAAGAAGTTCTAACCATAAGAAGGAAAGAAAGTGGTCCCAGGGAGATTATATGAACTAAATCTATTGTTTCTTTGCTTTCGCAGGTCGATGCGCGAGATATCCCTCTGTTATATCTCGAGACGAAGGTGAAGTCCTAATCTTTCAAGATTGAAACATAAACGAAAGATGTGTCTGTTTTTGATGTTTCACTATATATTTATCTCTCAGATTCAAAACGCTCCTGTGGGGTCACCTCAAAGACAAGAAGCTCAGAAGAATCTGCTTGAGGAAATAAATCACAGGAAACAAATCGATCAGAACATTATAGAGATTCTTAGACTTTCACTCAAAAAAACCGATGTCTTAGATCTCTTAACTTCCACAAGAACAACAGGACAACCTGTTGTAGATGATTGGGACTGCTACAAGACTCTGGTAACAACCCCTTATCAATTATTGTTACTTGTGTTCCACTTAAAGACCCTTAAAACAAATATATACTGAATAAAACATCACAGGTTAAAAGTTTCAAGAATCAATGTGGAGCAAAGATGGAATACGATATGAAGTATGCAGGAGCACTTGCCAATATCTGCAATATGGGAGTGGATGTGAAGAAAAGTGTTGCAGCTATTGAAGAAGCTTGTGCCCATTAAATTATATGCAAAAAATAATATTGTGATCGCCTTATAAATATGAAAGTTATTGCATAACATTTGATTGTGTGGAGATGGTTGATGCCTATTTTACTTGATAACGCGAAAGTCTTGGTCTTAAATTGGATTCATAGTATAATAACCTCGTACCAATTCTAGTTTCAAGAATTCACGCGAAAGTCTTGGTCTTAAATTGGAGAATGAGTAAGTGATCGGATAAGGCTCGGCGGCACTCGAGTCAACATCTCGTATTCACGTGTTATGCTTTACGGTTTACAGTTCTACAACCTTGAACCGGAGCAGCTGATTAAATCCTCATATATACTGGTGAACGGGACAAACCGCCAGTCCCAAAATATCGGTTACGACTTTTGCTGCAGACCAAAAAACCCAAAGGATAAACCCTGAAGTTTAAATTTTTTGTTGCCATAAATGTTACGTAACATTCATTTTTGCAGAGAATGTTCAGTCGAAGCTAGAATTTGATCAGTACTTCCATTGAGTGTTTTTTTTTTCATTTTTAATGGATTAAATTAAGAATGATTATGTTATTTTACTATTATATGGTTTTATCCACCCATATTGTTATTAAAATGTTTTGCAAAATAAATAATAATATATCTCATCGGTCATTTGATAAATTTTGTGATTGTCATTTATCATTCTACATAATTTAAGTATAATATTTTATTTTATATTTGAATTAAAAAAATTAAATTATTATTATCGTTAATATAATTAATTTTATATAATTTTAGTTTTTGCTTATCAATCAAAGCTAAATTAATTTTAGTCTCTAATTATATTTTATGATAATTATAATTGAATTAATTAATTTTCTGCAATAAAATTTTCAAAGATTCTGAAAAGTTTTTATTAGAGTTTATAGTGATTGAACCGGTGGTATGTTAAGTAAACCGGTATAGAAAGGAGTATAAATACATGTATACGGTGTAAAATACAGATAAGAGAATACAATACATTTTCTTTCGATCGTAACAAACTCTCTCTTCCTCACTGGAGCTCGTATTGTAATATGGTATTGCAAAGGGCTACACACAGTTGGAGGGCTTAGACTACTTGGATACATTCTCGCCTGTTGCTAAGATTGGCACTCTATGTCTTCTTCTGAGTGTTGCCGCAGCTAAAAATTGGTCCATTTCGCAGTTGGATATCAACAATGCCTTCCTCAACGGTGACCTTGATGAAGAAATTTACATGCGTCTCCCTGAAGGTTATGAAGAAATCACTGGCAAGAAGTGTCCTCCCAACTCGGTGTGTAAGCTTCATAAGTCTCTATATGGTCTTAAGCAAGCTTCCCGTCAGTGGAATCAGAAGCTGTCTAGTGTAATTCTCGGTGATGGGTTTACTCAAACGCATTCTGATCATTCCCTCTTCATCAGATATGTCGACCACGTCTTCTTGGCTGTTCTTGTCTATGTTGATGATATTCTAAACCGCCAACCTCCAAATACCGGTTACGACTTGCTGCACACCAAGAAAACCAAAGCATAAACAATAAAGCTCAAATTTTGCAGAATGTCCACAGTCATAAATAATCTGAAATGCTTTTTTTTAATATCTAAATCATAATCTGAATTTTTTTTCTTTCTTTTATATTTAAACTATAATTGTGTGTTTAGTGGGTCTTTACCTGGAGATATGACAAAAGCTGTTCTTCTCCACTTGAAACAATAAGGTCTGCATACTCCACACTTGTTATATTTCCACAAAAATGAAAAGGCTAGATATTCTTACAAAAAACAAAAAGACTAGAAAGAAGACATTCTTTAACCCGAATGGATTTTATATGTATTTACTATATCATAGATATTGCTACTTTAACCACCAGGACACAAGATTCTTGGTACTGTATATGTCACACGGCTTAAAATAATATAGAGTCAGCAGGCTTCGAACAATAATATTAGGCAACATTCTTCGAACAATTAATCAATCAAAGGACGCAAGATCTTTTATATATGTTGCTTCTCTGTTTCTCCAAGCAAAAGTTTGCCTGAATTCAGTTACAAAAAAAAAAAAAATTTGCTTGAATTATATAACAACCATGTGTACTCATCTTACGATCCACTGTTTCTCTGTCTCTCTTTGTGCATCTGAATTTCCTTGTGAAGAAATTATCGGCTAAAAATCAAGATATATCGTATAAAAACCTTATGTAGATCACAACAATTACGATTACGATTACGATTTCAATACGTTATAGTTATTCTTAAAATATCATAAGAGTGTGTGACTTTGTTTTAATTGTTCAGTAAGCTATTGATCAAATGAAAAATGGATCTTAAAACATCTACTAGCAACATTTGCAACCAAAAATCTGAGAAACTCTTCTTTGCAACGAGTAATCAGCTTGCATTGCAAGGTCCATCTCCATGTCCTCGCCCGTGACAGTTGTAATGAGAAGAATAAAAGCAGCTCCAATGAAAATATACTAAAAAATATCTAAGACTTAAAATGTAACTAAAATAAATGAAAATTTTAAATTTAAATCAAAAGCTTAACAACTGTTCCTCTGCACCCATCTTATTAGAACCTCATGAGAACCCTTGGCAAATGACACAGGTCATTTTATAATTGACCAAATTTTTTGTCAATAAAATAAAATCACCTACTCTTTATACTTTATATGATATTAAAAATATTTTTATATATTTTTATAAATCTTAAAATAAAATATCTATCTAACAAGATTCATTATTCATAGTTTAAATTGAAATGATTGAAGTTTAATATAATAGTATATTAAGTTTTTAATTAATGTAATAGTACTAAAACTAAAAAAAATTATATTAAGATTCCATATGTTAAAAAAATTATATAGATTTATTTTAGTTTAAGATAAGTTTATATTATTGACATACTTAGTGAGTATCTCACCAATAAGATTGCTCTAACAGCTCTTGTGTTCCACCAATGCTGACTGAACCATCCTTCAAGAACACCGTAATGGTGAGTCACATCTTCTTCTTTTTTTCAGCCAACACATTACCTTCAACAACAACCAGAGAAGAGTAAGCTTCAACAAAGTAGCAGCAGATTATTTATTAGACTAGAATATGATTTTAAATACCAACTAGATCTCGATCCGCCCAACCGCGCGGGTTTTTGTTTTCATTTATTTTTATATAAATATTTTATTTTTAATTTAAAATTGGTATATATTATAATATATATGTGTCTATCAATTTTTAAAACATAATAAGTTTACGGTGTATTTTTTCATTGAATAGATTGTTTCAAACTTTCACATGTATTTGTATCTTCTTCTATATATATATTTTCGGATTATTATTTCATTGTTAAAATCGTAACTATATATACACATTAGTTAAATATTGTTTTATTGTCATATTCAAAGATATTGTAACATTTCACAAATTTAGAAAGTTTCTTAAAAATTAAACTTTTCGCTTCATAGATTTATATTATCGAGTAAATAATTAAACATTTAATTTTTGTTTAATTTTTAAAATAAACTATATAGTTTAAAATTTGTTTTCATTGGTTTAAGGTAGTAAAGATTAATCGTTGTTAGATAATATAATTTTGTTATTAAAAAAAAATCTTTATAATTTTAAAAGTTAACATCGACAAATAATTAACATATGGAGGTATAATATTACAACATTAAATTATATCTATTCAATTTATACTATCTATAAATCAAATGAATCATCTATTGTTTAAATCCAATTATTCATAGCCTATTAAAAAATTTTGGTATGCCTAAAATTTAAATGATAAGCTTAGAGATTAAATGTAACATGACTTTTTAGGAATATGTCTATTAGGTCCATTTTAAAAAAAAATCACACATGAACCAAGGTTATGACTTCTGTTTTAATATATAAGATTATGATCATGTAGACAATCAAAACACCAATGTTATCAAAAAGAAGATCTGTTTTGAGGCAAAACCCTTCCAGGGTTGCCAAAAGAGTTACCCATTAGACCACCATAAGAACGACTTTTCCTAATCTTAGTACACTTAAAGCAAGACATCAATCGATGCATCGGTCAAAAAAGCCATGAAAACCGTGCCACTAAATGAAGCTCCATTGAACTCATTGTAAGCAACTTTGTCTCCTTGAAATTTAGGCACTAATGGAGATGGTCTAACAGATGGTCTAAAAGAGCAGCAACTTCGTCAGACAAGGAAGAACTCCTCATTGATTTATAGGAAAAAAGTTGCCATCATACAAATCAATTTTATATATATATATATATATATATATATATATATATATCCTATTTATCCAATTATCTCAAAAAAGAAGCTAGCAAACAAAAGCAATAACATTAATACGCAAATTTAAATACTACGTTGATATCAGCAGTTAACATTATGAGTTACTTTTTGTGGGTTTAATATTATGAGTTACTTTTTGCATCCACAGACTCAAACTTTAATACGCAAACGACTCAAAGAAATTTTCTATATAAACGAGTTATATACTACGGTATTCAAGAACATCAACCGCAAGAGAAAAAAAAACAGTTCTTTAGAAGTCTTATTACGACAATGTCTTTTCTTGGTCATTTACAAGTTCTTGTTTTTCTTTATGCTCTGCTTCTTTTCTCAGCAGAATCTCGCAAAACCCAACTATTTGATACAGAATCTAGCGCTGATGATGGTGCTGAATGTGGGAACCGAAATTCGCACTGTCGATTTCCGTTTAAATAAGGAAACTAGGAAAACCCTAATTTCCCAGAGGTCCCGGATCTCTGCGAGAGCCAACGACAAGTGATCGAATATATGCGGAAATCATGAAAAGATAACAAACGAGTTTAGAGAAAATAGTAGATCTTATTTCGAGTCCGCGTAAGAGCGTTGCGATCATTACAAGAGAATACAAAGGCTTTGGCTGCAGGGGCCGTCAGCGAGTTACCTAGTTCTAGCAACATAAAACCCTAATCCTAGTTGAGTCGCAGCTCGATAACAAAGGACGAAAAAGATATCTAAAAGGCTTAGATTGATTTCGGACTGAACCTTGTTAAAGGCTGCCTACGTACCCCTTTCGAGGATCAAGCCGAACGTAGTTCAATTGATAGAGCTGGACAAGAGATCGAACTGCCTGGGCGAGTTCTTCTAGTAATTGAGTGCCAGTCATAGAAACCGAACTTGTCGAGAATAAGCCTAAAGTTTCTAAGTGCAGAGAATTCCGAATCTAAAAAGTTCCCTCTCTTGCTCCTCGCCTAGGACTCCTTATATACTAGCTCCAAGGTCGGTTTACGCTTTTACTCTTCTGCCCTTAAGCCGTCATAGCATAAAAATGGAGATATTCCATTTTTCCCGATCTTCACAATTATCTTCAAAACTTCCGTATTTATCCGCGGAAACTTGACATTTATCCTTCCTTGTGGACCAAGCGTAAACCAGGCTGTGGTTTACGGGCTTTTGATTAGGAAAATCGTAGGATGGGCCTCGAGTCGTGTTTTAGGTCCCTTTGGGCCGTCTTCCGACTCGACACGTTTACTACGAGTTTTCCGCGGTTTCTAATCCGCGAAGTTTGATCGATGAATTAGAATGGCGGGAAACATGGACTGAGCTTGCTACGGTCTTACGGGAGATAGCATTCGAAGGTTTTGACGAGAATGCAAGAACTGGTGTCGTATTGACGTTCGGAAAGGTTCAATCGCTACACAGCGACCGAACTTTGGCTCGAGCCCGGTCGCTTCGTAGCGACCGAGCGGGACGAGCGCTCGGTCGCTACGTAGCGACCGAGCTTGGCTGAGCTCGGTCGCTACGTAGCGACCGAGCGGGACGATCGCTCGGTCGCTACGTAGCGACCGAGCTTTGGCTCGAGCTCGGTCGCTACGTAGCGACCGAGCGGGACGATCGCTCGGTCGCTACGTAGCAACCGAGCTTTGGCTCGAGCTCGGTCGCTACGTAGCGACCGAGCGGGATGATCGCTCGGTCGCTACGTAGCGACCGAGCTTTGGCTCGAGCTCGGTCGCTACGTAGCGACCGAGCGGGACGATCGCTCGGTCGCTACGTAGCGACCGAGCTTTGGCTCGAGCTCGGTCGCTACGTAGCGACCGAGCGGGACGATCGCTCGGTCGCTACGTAGCAACCGAGCTTTGGCTCGAGCTCGGTCGCTACGTAGCGACCGAGCGGGACGATCGCTCGGTCGCTACGTAGCGACCGAGCTTGGCTGAGCTCGGTCGCTACGTAGCGACCGAGCGGGACGATCGCTCGGTCGCTACGTAGCGACCGAGCTTTGGCTCGAGCTCGGTCGCTACGTAGCGACCGAGCGGGACGATCGCTCGGTCGCTACGTAGCGACCGAGCTTTGGCTCGAGCTCGGTCGCTACGTAGCGACCGGGCGGGACGATCGCTCGGTCGCTACGTAGCGACCGAGCTTGGCTCGGGCTCGGTCGCTACGTAGCGACCGAGCGAGACAGATGCTCGGTCGCTACGTAGCGACCGAGCTTGGCTCGAGCTCGGTCGCTACGTAGCGACCGAGCTGTGTGCATGCTTGGTTGCCGCGTATCGATCGAGCTTGGCTTGTCCGCGGTCTGATTTCCATACTCGAGCTTGTCCGCGGCCGATTTGGATACATGTCCGTTGCCTTCGGACAATCGGTATTTAGTGGTTCGATTGAGATTTGGACGATATTTTACTGCAAGGCTGTTCGTAAAGATATCTTTACGAAGATTACTTTTCGTAAAAACGGTTATGCTGATTTTTACGGACTTTCAGACATTGATTCCGTCGTGACCGATTTTGACCCCAACAGTTAGCCCCCCAGCTCGTTAGAATCATGAGCTTCTAGCGTGAGGTTCTAGCGAGTGGCTTGGCAAGTTAGGTGAGTTAGGCGGAATTAATGGTTGAAAAGGTCTGTGGTAAGTGATCTTCTCGCTCTCCTAAAAGTAGAAAACGCGATAAGATTGGGGCTGCGCCTTATGACGGCTGCCTACGTACCCTTGTTGAAGGGATCAAGCCTTTCGTAGTTCATCTTGGAGTTAAGGTTCTTATGACTAGTTTTTCCAGTAGGACCTTTATGGTCTAGTTTTTATGTAGCGGTTATAAGGCGTGTTGCTGCCGATGGCATTTTGTATGGGTGTAGAGGGAAGACTACGAGTTGTCGTCTCGTAATCTAACTCTGTGTGAATTGCCATATCCATAATCTGTTTCGAGAGTTTTCCGCAGTGTGTAAACTTGCGGGATTTTCTGAAGACGTTCGAATATTGGCAAAGAGACAAATTTTGGGATCTCGTATCAGGGTGTTTGATACTATGCCTAGAGATGTTAGAGACCAGTGCGCTGGGTTTAGGGCAAGACCTAGGTTTACTCCTGGTTTTAGAGGGTGCGATGACTAATTCGACTTACGTATCCCGTTTCAGTTTCATCCTGATTCCATACCGATTTAAAGTCCGCGATAGGTTCTCGGCTTATACGACTTGTATGGTTGGAATCGAGCATCTCTCCGGAGACCGGAAGTGCTGGACCAAAATTTCGGATTTCTTTTATAGCGCTATTATCCTTGTGTCGGATGTAAGAGAGTCATCTTCTACGAGATGGCTAAGTCTGTTTAGGACGTTAAGAGTTTGTTGTGATCAGCAACAAACTTAATGGTAAAAATTACTATTTTGAGTCTTCGCGAAGAATATGTTTTGAGAAGATGTTAGTGCGTATGACTGTCTGGTCTTCCATGAAGGTGTTTTTATCGAGGAAGGAAATTTCGTCGAAGAACTAATCTTCAGGCGTCCGCGACGTCTCGCGATGCTGAAGATTTGTTATTCTTTCGTATGCCACGTTTCGTGCTTGAAATGTTCGCGGGCTTTGAAGATATTTCGCGATGTTGCGAGGGTTTAGTATTAGCCCTGTGTTTGAGAAACATTCTGGTTTGACTAAGAATGTTCGCAGCCAAAAATTGTTGTTCCTGCTCGGATGCTAATAGTTTTGTTTGCGATCGAGGAATTATGACTGAGGTGTCATGTAAATTTGTCCATGGGAACAGGCGTTTTCCTTCATAGTGCTTTGTGAAGTGTTGGCCTTCCGAGATCTATTTCGTGGATTCTTTAGGATGTTTCGTATAGCTCTAGGAGCTTTGTTCTGAATTTTTCCTTACATGCCGCGTATTACGGTTAAAACGTTGCGGGCTTGGAGGAGCGTATTGAACTTGGTCAATTTTCGAAAAGTTTAGATTTTCCGTTAACCGGTTGGGTTGTTAGGACTTAGTTTCGTTATGAAGAATTTATCATATGATTTCCGACTGTGGGCTATACGATAATTTATCATATCATATAAAACGATTTTACGAAGGTCGTAAATCAGTGATATGTATACATATGTCAAAGTAGCATTTGTTTCTGCGGGTTCTACGAGAAACGTTCCCGCTGTGATTTTGATCTTAGGTGAAAGTTGCTTGGCGTTACCCATGGAGTATTACCGAAGTTTATTTCAATACGATCTAGTCGCGGAACGTTTTCATAGGTTTCCGAGAGGATTCTCATGACACATTTGTTTCTTGAAAGAATTGGTCACCAGAAGTGGATCTAGCTAACCATCGGGAGGAAAGTGCTCCTTTTAATGTGCACGATGCTACATATATTCTCGAGTTTTTCTTCGTCGCAAATGTTTTCGATACTTTCCGTGACTTACTTGGTACAACGGAAACTGAAAGAAATGCTTTGGTGATTGAAGATTTCTCGCCGCTAAGTTTAAAAACGAAACTGGCTTTCTGAAGCCGGAAAAGGCTTCAATACTTTGGCTAATCGTCGAGTTTCAGTTTGATATTGGTACAAGTTTTCTGTACGCATGATTGCGACAAGAAATGATGTATAGTTTTTGAGATTATGTTCATGATCGTCTGGATATGTTGCTAGCGTTTAGACGAATATTAAGATTGTCGTTTGCCTATTCTTGACGATTTGCAGAAGTTTTTGAAGTTTGGAGTATACGAGTATAGTATACGTACCTACTCCCCCCTTTTTTTTTTTTTTACGAAAGAAAAACGGTTGAACCGATACTTTGAAGGGTTGTGTACGTTTCCTCTCCTGATGTTTGGAATGATCGATAATTCGGGACGATTTATAGACGACGCTTGGACTGTGATTTGGTGGTTTCCACGTTGACGACTTGGGATATGTCGGTTCCGAGAAAATTGCCAGAAACGAATCGGTTTTAAGACGACGTT